>NC_092749.1:114034578-114329909 GCF_047496795.1 Chiloscyllium punctatum
CCCCCCTCCCTTTCCCCTCCCCCCCCCCCCCCCCCATTGTGGCAGGGTTGTATTGGGCTGCTCTGTTGCTTCTTGTTGCTGTGCTGATGAATGAGCTGTGGTCTCATTGCTGTAGCCAGGTTTTCTCTCACATCCTGTCCTCGGAGCTGATAAAACCACCCCTCATTGTCACATGGTTGGCCATTCATAAATACAGTAACCTTCAGAGCCCCATTCATGAGTACCTGACCCAGATAAGACTGAAACGAATGGGGATTAGAATGTCCATTAATGAGAAAAGGCTACACTGCGGTTAGTCAGCAGTGACCCAAGTGTCACTTTCAGTTCTGTTGTTGGAAGAGATTTAACCAGGTCTCTGTTTCATTTTAACTCCCTTTTTTTGGGGTTTTTTTTTCAAAAGCCAGTAATTATTTGCACCATGGTGTCACACACTTCCAATTTTAATAATCTTGCCAAAATGTTGTGTGCTTTTGATTATATTTTGCCCCAGGTACTTTGATCTGAGCTGCAACACCAGTGATAGGCCCATTTCGTGCAAATTGAGGAAGTGAAGAAATTTGTTTTTCTTTTCATGCAAAAGAATTTGGGTTTTGGTTGAGAGAGGGGGGGCGGGTGGTGAAGGGTTTGATGGGAGAGGGCTGTATCTTACAGCCGTCCTCCCATGTCGTTCAAGTTTCAGTGCAGAGAACGTTTTAGCTAGCTGTGCTTTGTGAAACAGTGAGTCATTCTAGACCTGTCCATTGTGGTCTTGGTAAAGCAGGGGAGGTCAATGTCAGGGCCAGTCGTACAGGATGTTAGATGGTGTATGCATTTTATTCTGGATGCCAGTGAATCAAAGGCACTGTTTTTGTAAATAGTTAAATTGAGAGCTTTGTTGGTGTCTCTTGTATACAAGAGGCTGTTGTGTTTAAAAGGTTAAGCCCAGTCCTGCAGCTTGCCCTTGTTTGTCGGACATACGTTTTCTCTCCTGTAGAAGACGTCATTGGGGCAGGGTTAAAAACTTGAGGAAAAGGAGCTGTATGATTAGGAGCTGAGGGCCGTTGGGGGGGTGGGGGGGGCGGTGAGGGGGGGTGGGGGTGCAGTGTGATATTGATTCACACACTGTGACACAATGGCTGTCAGTCGCCCTTTTAAAATTCCCGGCTGGGTGCCTGACAGATGGACTGTGGGTTTTTAAAACAGGCTGTTCAAACATGTGAGGACACACCTCCCTCTCACAACACCTCTCTGAAAGTGGGACTTGAATCTGGTTCCCTGGTTTAGAGGTAGGGACAACACCATGGTGCCTCACAGTCCTTGGTTTAGTTGTTGCTGCTGTAGTGCTGATCAATTAGATTTGGGTGTTAGTGCCATGGAGCCAAAATATTGCAAATTCCATCATGCTTTACAAATACAAAAATGGCATTTTTAAAGATGTTGTGGAACCTATAATTTTTCCAAAAAATGAAATTGGCATGTGGCAGAAACCCAAAACAAAATTAATAATCGAGTCATATCAAATGGATGCCCAAATACTGAAATTTGACTTACAGGATTTCATCCAAAACAATGCATTTGTATCATTCTAAAAAATGGGATAGTTACAAGATCAGTGTTCTCGGTGCCTTCTTAGAGACTTCAGTTTTAGATTTTTAATTTCAAATCTTGCTATGGGGACACAGTGAGGTGGGGAGGGGAGGTGATAAAGTTTTGGGAAGTACTGAATTTGCAGTTTTCAGTGTCCATGAACTGCTTTGTTTTACCCAACCTGCTTGTAGCTGTAAAATGTCAGGTAATACAGTTGCTTAAATAACTGATTAAATGTGGAGTATTTGCAAAAGGCCCCAATTGCTGAAAATATTGTTGTAGTTGTGTTACATGATCCATTGAAGCCAGGTTTGTGTGAAAGGAGTTGATGCTGATATAAAACAAAAATATCCACGAATAAGTGGATTTGATATATTTCCATATAATGTTGTATTTCAATCTTTGGCATGTTTCACTAAAAGTGTATTTGTCCATAATTGCAACTGTTTGCTGCTTAAAAAAATTAGTTTATGGATGACTGTAAATTTTGCAGATTGTTGAAAAATGGGTTTAAAGTGGTGCTAGACAAATCCCAAAAGCTTACGCGCAGCTAGTGTTGTGTAATTGTTTCAATAGTTCTTGTCAAGGACAGTATTTTAGTGCAGGTACCAAGGGAGATTTAATGAAGGTTTAAAAATTGCATTGTTGGTTAAATATGTACAGCTAATAATCACCTGCTTTTACTGCAATGCTTCTGATGACGTGAGTGGCACTAGTATTGTAATCATGTTTAAAATGTCTTCCTTGTAAACGGATCAGTTGGGACTGCACTTAAACAGGTTGCAATCCCATGGAGTGGAGACATTAGCTCCTCAAGCAGCCTGAGGAAAATAGTGGAGGAGTCCCTGGTGTTACTAGCAGCTGCCTAAAGGAGGGTGTTAGTCATCGTGTGGAAACTGGCTGCATGTTTGTACATCGCTTCAGGGCTATGTCCAGCTGACAGAAGCGAGTGCAAAATAAAATCTCCCCACGTTATCTTTTCTTAAACATTAGAAAATCATCCAAATGGCTTGTGTATTCTTCCCTAGATTGCATCTCTCTGAACTTGCAGTTAGCATAAGCTGATCGGTCCGTTTTTGAGGTTGTGATGGACATTTGACTGTAGTAAAAGCAGAACTGTTGGAAATGATCAGGCAGCCTGTGTAGAGTGGGAGATTTACTGTTGCACTGAAGACTGTGCCTGCACAAACTAATTGAAAGGTCAGTTTCCTTTGCTCAGCTGATGTTTGTCTGTCTGTATTTTCTGGCTGCTTGAGCAAGCACATGGGGAACAGGCTTCACCAAAAGTGACACTCCAGGAGTGAAGCCCGGTGCTGTTTTTGTGGTTACTTTTCAAAGTACTTTCCCTGCAACCCACTCTATACCCACCAGTGCACACAGCTGGTTTATTGTAGAATGTAAACATTTCTTCTGGAACTTCAGTAATTCCCTGCCTGGGGTTTATTCTACCTGTGGGATTTACCTGGCCTTTGTTTGAGGTCCGCTCCATGTTGTTTTTAAAACTTTCTGCATGGGAAGTTAGCTACTCAGCCAAACTCATATCCTGCTACTTCATGCCAGCACTTTGGCAACTCTGATCTTACCTATATTTTTAATATTCTGCTTGTTTCACCTTACTACGGGGCAGGATAGGCTGAGAGGTTATTTCACTCTGCTGCCAGGGTGAGTTTAGAATACAAGAGCACCATCTCAGGACTGGGATGAGGAGAAATCACTTCACTTCCAGGGTTGAGATTTGTTGGAGTTCACTGTTTTACATTCTCTGTCACTGAAATTATTTGAAGCTGTGATAGGCGTGGGTTGGGTAACTAAGAGAATCCAGGGTATGGTGAGCCTTCTGACCCACCTGGATCCTGTTCTGCCATTCACGAAGATCATGGCTGATCCTTTCATGGACTCAGCTGTACTTACCGCGACTCACCAGAACCCTGAATTCCTTTACTATTCAAAACTCTATCTCAAACTTAAAGTTAAGAAAAGCCAGCTAATGGTCCCAGGTGGGAGAGGCAGATTTGACGGTCTATTCCTTTTTTGTGGGTGTGTTCTTGCATTCTGTAATTAAAATGCTGCGAAACATTGATTTTCAAAATTCAGTTCATATCGATCTTTATCAGGTGACAACAAAGGGAACAAGAGGCAATGTTTTCTCTGGTTTAAGACATGTTTTGAATGTTTGTATTGCCTGTTCTGTAGTGTAGGGAGAAATGAAGGTGACTAAGCAGCCAGTATTTGGTCTGTCAGTTTGAGCCCAGAGAAGATGAGAAGATTCTGGGTGAAGACTTGGAGAAAGTAAGCACCAGGAGGTCACTGGTGCTAGAGGATTGGATCGTAGATTTTGGAGGAACAACAGTAGCATGTCATGCTTGGAAAGTATCACAAACTCTCAGGAAGAATCTACAGGCGTGGCCTTGTTAGGCTGTACAGAAACCTGGGCAACATCAGGAAGAGAGACCCAATAGCTGGATACTGAAGAGATGCACAGTCTGAGGAGGATGTCTGGAGCAATCAAGATCAGGGGCTTGTAAGTCAGGGTCAGTGAAGATTGTAAGAACGTCAAAGAAAGTAGAGAAGAGAAGGTTGAAATGGTGTGGTCCCCTGCTGGAGGAAGAGCGAAGGTGGGGAAATGCAGTGTGTTGACTGTCGAATTTGGGATTGCCATGATGAAGAGGAGGAAGGCCCAAGACCAGGTGGCAAGATCCTTTGTTCGAGAGACTGATATACAGCGTAATTGGAAGTGGGGAGGTGTCTGATAGGAGGATGAGGGTAGGAGAAAGTGAGGACAGCAGATGCTGGGGATCAGAGTAGAGAGTGTGGTGCTGGCAAAGCACAGCAGGTCAGGCAGCATCCGAGGAGCAGGGGAATTGACGCTTCAAGCATAAGTGACAATTGTAAGAACTTCAAAGAAAGTAGAGAAGAGGAGGTTGAAATGTGGTCATCTGTTAGAGGGAGAGGGAAGGTGGGGAAATGCCGTGTGTTGACTGAGGGTGAGGGTGACCGACTAGGATTGTGGAGACTCTCAAGTGAAATGGGAGAAGCTGGAAGCAATGCAAACATAGCTTGCTGTATTTTTAGCTGAAGCAGTAAATGACTGTGGTGGCTCAGTGGTAAGCACTGCTGCCTCACAGTGCCAGGGACCTGGGTTCAATTCCAGCTTCAGGCAACTGTCTGTGTTTAGTTTGCACATTCTCTGCGTGGGTGTGGTCCGGTTTCCGCACACAGTCCAAAGATGTGCAGGTTCGGGTGGATTGGCCATGCTAAATTGCCCCATGATGACCAAGGATGTGTAGTTTAGATGCATTAGCCATTGGAAATGCAGGGTTACAGGGGATAGGGTAAGGGGGGTGAGTCTGGGTGGGATGCTCTTCAGACAGTCAGTGTGGACATCTTGGGCTGAATGGCCTGTTTACACACTGAGTTAAAATTAGATTTGGGAATTATCTTCAAGAACACATCTACATAAGTCTTGTCATTGATCATCCCTCAATTCTGACCTAGCTTGAAGGAGCAATAGGCATGACAGCAAAATGCAGCTGAGTACCAAAGTAGCATTCATCCTCCTGTTTGGCTAATTTGTTTCCAAGTCCCACAGCTGCTTAATGCTGTAGGTTCACAGGACACCAGGACTGGGCATTTGGGTTATTGGGAAGAAATCCAGATCAAAAGCAAACACAACAAACTTCCAAAAGCAATTTAGGATTGGAGATTAAATCTTAGCAGGGCTACAGAGTGAATACTGCTGCTGCCTTTTGTCATCAGACAATGTCACCAAAGGTGAGTTGTGACAGTGCAGGAAGACAGGATGTTCAGCTCTCTATCTGGACTGACAAAATTCCAGAACCAAACTTTTGGCAGTTTTGGAAGTGGTTGGGTTGGTATGGTCTACATGACAGTGTTGCGGCTGCTATGGTAAATCAGAGTGAAACTTCAGTCTTCCCTGGTTGCCTTTCCAGTAAGTTTCTGACTTTGTAGAAATGTCTGTTGAACCACCAATTTGTGTAGGCAGGTGCTGTGATCGGACTGACGTGGAGTGTCAGGTTATGGATCACACTGCCTGATTCGTTGTGTTGTTCGGTTCTGTGCTGGTTACGTCACACTCCTTCAAGGTTACACATTTTATTTTTTTCCCTGACAAGTGCCTGAGAGCATTTACAGGAAAACCCCAGAGACTTTCTTGACAACTGTGTAACGAATTACTTTTGCATCATACAATTGTTTGAAACAAACCTCTTGGGGGTTATACTTCTTTCATGTCAGGATTTGTCTATCCCTGGTTAATGTTATGGAATTCCATTGCAAGCTTTTCAGAATTTTCTTTTTGTCTAGTGATGTTTTACAAGTTGTATTGTTTGGAAGATCACAATAAATAGGAACACAGCAAGTATGAGGCAATATAGACCCATGGTCATTTGCCTGAGCCTTTTCCCATCTGGTCACTTCAGAGGGGAATAGCAATCAGTCTGTAGCAGACCTGGGGGAGAGGGGAGACAGCCCTTCAGTGCGGAACAGATTTGGGATCGACAGGATCACAGTCATTTATCGTTCCAATGCTGCCTTCACCATACTCCATCTTTCAAAATAATCAGGTGCTGTAGGTTTTTGAAAGAAATGGTATGATTTCTGCTTGAATAAATCAACAGCCTAGCAGCTTCCACCATTTGGCTAGACAGCCTGTTCCGCCAGCCCCCCGACCCCTCACCCCCACCCCCTCCCTGTCATTGAAATCCCCCTCAACCCCTTCTTCCCCCCCCTTCCCCTGTCGTCGCTGAACTTCCACCCCCCTACCCCCTTCACTGAAATCCCCCAACCCTTCCTTGTTGCTGAACTCCCCCTCAACTCTTACCCCCCCGTCACTGAACTCCCCCTCCCCTCTCCTCCCCCTCAACCCCTTCCCCCAGTCACTGAACTCCCCCTCTCCTCTCCTCCCCCTCCCCCCTCACTGAACTCCCCCTCCCCCCTCACTGAACTCCCCCTCCCCCCTCACTGAACTCCCCCTCCCCCCTCACTGAACTCCCCCTCCCCCCTCACTGAACTCCCCCTCCCCCCTCACTGAACTCCCCCTCCCCCCTCACTGAACTCCCCCTCCCCCCTCACTGAACTCCCCCCCCCCCCCCCCCCTCACTGAACTCCCCCTCCCGTCTCCTCCCCTCCCCCTCACTGAACTCCCCCTCCCCCCTCACTGAACTCCCCCTCCCGTCTCCTCCCCTCCCCCTCACTGAACTCCCCTCCCCCCTCACTGAACTCCCCCTCCCGTCTCCTCCCCTCCCCCCTCACTGAACTCCCCCTCCCATCTCCTCCCCCTCCCCCCTCACTGAACTCTTCTCTTCCCGTTTCCCCCCCCCAGTGAACTCCCCCTTGCCCTCAGGAGAAAGTGAGGACTGCAGCAGGTGACGTTCCTGATGAAGGGCTTATGCTCAAAATGTCGACTCTGCTGCTCCTCGGACCAACTGTGCTTTTCCAGCTTCTCCCTGCCCACACCCCATCCTCAATGAACTTCCCTCACCCTCCCCCACCACCCCCTACCCCACTCCCCAGTAGTGAACCGTCCCACCCTGCCTGACTTTTTGGAGTTGAGTCCTAACAGACCAGAATGTGATCACACTTTTCCATCCCACTGTGAGACAGCGAGTTCCCCTCATAGAAAGTGAGGAGTGTAGATGTTGGAGATCAGAGTCGAAAGAGTGGCGCTGGAAAAGCACAGCAGGTCAGGCAGCATCCGAGGAGCAGGAGAGTCGATGTTTCAGGCATAAGCCCTTCATCAGGGAGCTCCCCTCGTTTTGTTCAGTGACCTTCGACCTGCCATGTGCTGTCCTGAGCCAAGGAACCTAAAATTTGCTTTGAATTGAGCTGCATTTCCTTGTGACACGTCTTAGATTAGATTACTTACACTGTGGAAACAGGCCCTTCGGCCCAACAAGTCCACACCGCCCCGCCGAAGCGTAACCCACCCATACCCCTACATCTACATCTAGATCTACCCCTTACCTAACACTACGGGCAATTTAGCATAGCCAATTCACCTGACCTGCACATTTTTGTGGGAGGAAACCGGAGCACCCGGAGGAAACCCACGCAGACACGGGGAGAACGTGCAAACTCCACACAGTCAGTCGCCTGAGGCGGGAATTGAACCCGGGTCTCCGGCGCTGTGAGGCAGCAGTGCTAACCACTGTGCCACCGTGCTTGAATGGCAGTGTGAGACTCTAATAGTGGCTGGAGAGGAGTGAGAAAATACTGTTGGTAGAACAGGAGCATGGGGATAGTGGGGAATTCAGCCTGTATCACTTCAGGAGTATGAAGCAAACCTGTAGAATGTTTTTTTCCGGGTATTCAGCCCAGAGAGGGGAGGGGCATTGTTTATCTGTGTGTGAATAATAGAAGATCCTAAACTTGTCTATCAATATGCAATCATTTTACAGCTCACTCTGATCCCTTTAAAACTTGGTGAGGCAGCAGTTTATCTCCATGATGATTTTGAAATTGCAAGAAGGGAAAAACTATTTCCTGCCACACAAGTAAAAAAACCAAGGTAATTTTTCTTAAAATATAATTATAGACCACTTCCAATACCTGGGCATTTTTGCTTGTCTACATTTTACATTTAGGACTGACTGCTTAGGAACCCTCCAACCACGAGGGGTGAATGCAGATTTCTCCAGCTTCCTCATTTCCCCTCCCCCCACCTTATCTCAGTCCCAACCCTCAGACTCAGCACCGCCTTCTTGACCTGCAATCTTCTTCCCCACCTCTCCGCCCCCACCCCCTCTCCGGCCTATCACCCTCACCTTAACCTCCTTCCACCTATCGTATTCCCAACGCCCCTCCCCCAAGTCTCTCCTCCCCACCTTTTACCTTAGCCCGCTCAGCACACCACCCTCATTCCTGAAGAAGGGCTTATGCCCGAAACGTCGATTCTCCTGCTCCTTCGATGCTGCCTGACCTCCTGCGCTTTTCCAGCAACACATTTTTAAGCTACATTTTACATTTACCAGGTTTGACCATTTTGTGTTGGAATTGAGCACCTGGCTGGAAGCTTGAAGCACCCCCCCCCCCCCCCCCCCCCCCTCTCTGGGCTGAATACTCTGAAAAAGGCATTCTGCAGGTGTGCTTTATCTTCCTCAAGTGGTCCAGAGTGAATTCCCTGCTGTCTCCGTTGTGACCATTTTGACCCAATCCAATTCTCCGCAGCGTAGTGTCCTTGTTGGAGGTGCGATGGTCCAATGTTAATTGTACAGAAGTGGAAAAATGAAGCAGCGCTGGACTGAGTTTGAAATGTTTTGGGTGGTTTATTTGCATAAGGAGCTTTTACTTTATCATAAATACGATTTAAACGTGACCCTGGCGTGCACAGTCTGAAAGCATTGGGTGCCCTTTCAAATCTGAACTCTAGTGTGCAGTACAAGCGAACAGAGCTGAGTTTAAAAATAAGTAAATGTCAAATGTTATCCAGATGTTATGAGTAAGAAAGGAAGTGAGTTTTTTTGTGTGTGTTTGTGTGGTGTAAGTTATACTCATCACTGCTCTGTTTTAAAGTGGTTTGAGGAAGCACTGTGTTGGAGCAGCAGTGTTGCTAGGGACCCTGGGTGATTTGACTGGAGCTTAGTGTTGATGCTTCATTTGTAAGGCCTGGATTTTGAATTTGCCATGATGTGTGTCATGGCCACAGAAGCTTAGGGAGGTACTATCGCAATTCACTGTACCTCCTTCAAGGTGTAGTTGCTTTGTGATGTCAGCAGTGCAACAGTCCAGTCTGAGCACAGCACGCTGCCACAACCAACAGTGACCAGCTAATCGGCTCTTGTGGGTTTGATTTGAGGGATAAACATTTGGCCAGGACTCTAGGCAGAGCTTCCCTGCTCCTCTTCACGGCCTGGAGGACAGACAGGTGCTCAAGGTGAACATTTCAGCCATCTCTGCAGTACTGAGGGATTGCTGTACAGTCCGTGAGAGTCTCTGGAATGTGACTAACAGTTGGAAACTGTAGTAGTTTGCTCATTCCCATTCATAATGCTCACATGGAGCCCATTAACCAGTATAGACCAATTGGGCTGAATGGCCTGTTTTGATAGTGGACTATAGAGTCCTCAAAGCAGGGTTGTTGTTGGAAATGTCCAGATTGGTTTTCACAGTGATCTTGGTGCACTGGACTCATTATAGTCCACGTGATGTTCCATTGTATCTGGTTGGTTGTTGGGGGGGCATCTCCGCCAAGCTCACGTATTGGATGGTGCAGAACACTCTGGTGCTGTGGGTGGGACTCTTACTTATTCATGGGATGTAGCTGCCTTCCACATCCCTTGTTGCCCTTGACCTGAGGGCAGTTCAGTGTGGGGTCTGGAGTCACTTGTCAGCCAGACCAGGTAAGGACAGGTTTCCATCTGCAAGGACGTTAGTGAACTGGATGAATTCTCCAGAGGTCACCATTAGACATTTAATTAATTTCTATTGAAATCAAATGTCATCTGCCATGATGGGTGTTTGAACCCACATCCCCAGAACATTGGTCTCTGGATTATTAATGTAAAGTTGCCGTAGTCCCACAGAGACACATCTGAGATGGCTTAACCTGAGGGTCATCATGCTTCATGTCACAGCCTGAGAAGGAGAGTCTTTCATGGTAACCTCAGCCAGTGTAGGAGTTTAACCCATGCTGTTGACATTGGTCTGCATCACAAACCTGCCATCAGAGTGGGCAGTGATCGTGGAGGGTCAAAGGATTGGGAAATACGATGGATGTGTTTTGAGAAGATTTGTAGCTCAGGTTGAGGTTCTGGATGTAGGTTTGCTCTCTGAGCTGGAAGGTTCATTTTCAGACATTTCGTCACCATACTAGGTAACATCAGTGAGCTTCCAGATGAAGCACTGATGGTATGGCCCACTTTCTATTTATATGTTTAGGTTTCCTTGGGTGGATGATGCCGTTTCCTGTGGTGATGCCATTTCCTGTTCTTTTTCTCAGAGGGTGATAAATGGGGTCCAAGTCAATGTGTTTGTTGACAGAGTTCTGGCTGGAATGCCATGCTTCTAGGAATTCTCATGCATGTCTCTGTTTGGCTTGTCCTAGGATGGATGTGTTGTCCCAGTCACAGTGGTGTCCTTCCTCATCCATATGTGAGGATACTAGTGAGAGTGGGTCATATCATTTTGTGGCTAGTTTCTGCCTGTTTGTCCAATGTAGTGTTTGCAAGGTATTTTTGATGAACATTGGGAGGTGGTTCCTGATCTTATCTGCGCTTATCACTGACTGTGGTCCTGATAAACCTTTGATCTCTCTCAATGGCCCCAAACTGCGAGAGCTTGGAGGCAAACTTTCAAATTACTGTAAAACGTTGATGTTCTTTATCCTGCTTGACGTTATGCAAATTGTCAAATTTGCAAGTTCTGTTCCGAAAGGAAGACAGCTGGAACTGGAAATGTGACAATTCTACATTTACGGAGCATTGGAGCCTGTGGCATTGCACATTGAATGCTAACATCCTCAACATTGCAGTCTGTTTGGTTCAGTGAATGGAATCATTATCCATTATTGTAAAAATTCACCGGGTTTGCTGATGTCCCTCAGGGAAGAAGATCTCTTCTCTTCATCCAACCTACACGTGACCACAAAGCAACATAGTGACTCTTGACTATCCTCTGAAATGGCCCAGCAAATCCCCCAGCTTAAGGGCAATTTGGGATGGGGCAATTAAAAGATATCACTCTATTAGAATTTAAGAAACTGACTGCCAACCCAGGAAGGATGCCATGGCTTGGTTGCAGACCCCCAATTGGCCCTGAATGGATGTGTTTGCCCACAGTGCAGTGAAGGGGACAGTATGGATGGGAGGTTGTAATATCTAGGAACCTGGATTATGAAGAATACTGTAGGGGAGACGTCAAGGGCCTGATAGTGTTGATTATCCAGACTGCCAAGAAATGCACCAGAACCAGACATAAGATTATCATTCAGGCTCCTGGCAAGGGCTCAATGTTCTCTGGGTAGGGGATTTCAATGTCCATCACAAATAGTGACTCAGCAGCGATGCTGCTGATTGAGCTGCTCAGGTCCTAAAGGAGTTAGCTGCTAGATTGGGTCTGCAGCAGGTGGTGAGGGAACCAACACAAGGGAAACACATACCTGATCTCATCCTTACTAATCCCCCCCCCCCAGCTGCAGATGTATCTGTCCATGACAGTATCGATAAGCATGATCACCCACACAGTCCTTGGCGGTGACAAAGTCCCACCTTCACATTTGAAAATATCCTCCACCGTGTTAAATGGGACAGACTTCGAGCAAATCTAGCAACTCAAGATTGGGCATCCATGAGGCACTGTGGGCCATTAACAGCAGCAGAACTGTACTCCAGCACAATCTGTAACCTCATGGCCCGGCATATCCCCCACTCAACCATTACCATCAAACCAAGGGATCAACCCTGGTTCAATGGAGAGTGCAGGAGGGCATGCCAGGAGCAGCAGTGGGTATACCCTGAGGATGAGATGTTAACCTGGTGAAGCCACCAAACAGGACTTACATGGCAAACAGTATAAGCAGTAAGTGATAGACAGAGCTCAGCCCATCCCACAACCAGCAGGTCAGGTCTAAACTCTGCAGTCCTGCCACATCCAGTAGTGAAAGGTAGTGGACAGTTAAACAACTCACTGGAGGAGGAGGAGGAGGCTCCACAAGTATCCCCATCCTCAGTGATGGAGGAGCCCAGCACATCAGGGCAAAAGAAAAGACTGAAGCTTTTGCAGCAATCTTGAGCTCGAAGTGCCGAGTAGATGATCCAGCTCCGTCTCTTCCAGTGGTCCCCAGCGTTAAAGAAACCAGTCTTCAGCCAATTTGATTCACTTCACGTGACATCAGGAAACTGTTAGATGTACTACTTCCTACAGAGAGTGTTGGCCCTGACAACGTTCCAGCACGAGTACTGAAGACTTATGCTCCAGAACATACTATACCTCTAGCCAAGCTCTTCAGCTTCAATGCTGTCAATTGTCCAGCAATGTGGAAAATTGCCAAGGTTTGCTCGATCATCTCAAATCTTGACACCATCCAGGGACAAAGCAGCCCCCGCTTGATTGGCACCACATCCACAAACATCCACTCCCTCCATCGTCGACGCACATTGCAGCAGTGTGTAATATCTACAAGATGCACTCCAGAAATTCACCAAAGATCCTCAAGCAGCACCTTCCAAACCCAAGACCATGTCCATCCAGAAGGACAAGGGCAACAGATATGTAGGAACTTGCAGTGGGTGGTGTTCCCCTCCAAGCCACTCACCGTCCTCACTTGGAAGTATATCACCGTGCCTTCAATGTTGCTGAGTCAAAAGCCTGGAGGCCCCTCCCAAAGGGCATTATGGATGTCCCTACAACCCAAGGACTGCAGTGGTTCAAGGAGGCAGCTCACCACCACCTTCTCAAGGGGCAACTAGGGATGGGCAATCAATGCTGGGCCAAGTTCCATGGATGAACTTGATTTTTAAAAATCTGTTCAGAGAGCAAGTTAATGTTTCAAACTGCATCTTACCAAATTCTGACAAAGGCTTATCAGACTCCACGTTTATCTCTTGTTTCTCTCTCCACAGATATGGCCTGACCTGCTGAGTTTCTCCAGCATTTTCTGTCTTTATTATTGATCATTGTTTTTGGATTCTTTCAGTTCCTTGTCTTTGACCCACGCTAAGAAAATTTTTTTCTAGTGCCCCACTTTTGTGTGATCTCAAATGGGTTAAAATTTGTAACTATTGAGTGTAACAGGATTTGTGGCAGCAAAGACCTGTGTGTGCAAATGTTCAAGGATTGGAGCTGAAATGGTTACGTTACATTCTGTTCAGCTGCTTTGTGTGTTGCAAATATCTTTTGTGTAAATAGTGTAAAAAGAGTGGAATGTGGTGTTGTAAGTGTTCCAATTTTGGAATGGGTGAGGGTCTTTAAAACACTCCACAGTTTGGTGATTATCCTCTACCTCATGGTCGATTCAGTATATAATGAGGTGGGGGATGACTAAGGAGCAGTTCAAATTTCCTTTCCTCCTAAAATTACTGCATACAGCTTTCCCCAAAGCTGCCATTTCTGGGGGATTTTTTTCCTGCTTAACATGTTGTGAATGGAAGGGTCTGTAGTTCATACAATGCATCACCAGTTCTTCATGTGTGTGAGATTCAGTTTGTAGAGTGCACAAAAACATGAATCTTGTTATGAAAGAAAATTTGGCTTGCTGTGAGACTCCTCGCTTATAGCGAGAATCTGTCACTTAACATTTCTATTGATTTGGGCAGGTTAAATGGTGCTGCTTTGTTCACAGGTTAGCAGTTCCCTGGTTGAATGTGTATACGTGTGCTTCATACTGTGTCTGTAGGCAGTAAAACAGGTTGTGGGGGGCAGAATGTGGGGGCTGCTGTTGCTGAGTAAACCCCCAAGGTGTCTCAGGAATAAGCTCAGGCTGCGTTCAGCCGTACGTCCCACACTTGACCGTTTCCATGGTTTATTGCAGGCACCGGCATTCACTAGGAATGGCCAGATTTTTTAAAAAAAAGATTATATAATGTCAAACAAATTGTTCTGATGCCTTCGCTCTTGCCTCACCATCTGCACTTCTCTGATCCTTTCTTAATAAAAGGAGTTTATTGCCTCACTTATTGACTCACCCCTAATTGCCCTTGAACTTTGGTCAACTATTTTAGAGAGCAGTTAGGAGTCACCTGTGTTGATGTGGGTCTGGAGCCACATGTAGGCCAGACTGGGTAAGGAAGGCAGATTTCCTTCCCTAAAGGACATCAATGATCCAGGTGTGTTTTTACAACAATCGATCGCTTCATGGTGACCATTATAGGGACTAGCTTTCAATCCCAGATTTTATTAATTTAATTTAAATTCCACCAGTAGTTGTGATGGGAGTTGAACTCCGGTCCATTGAACACTAATCTGGCCTGTAGTTTACTAGTCCAATGACATTACCACTACACCATCTGTAACTTCAGTGTTCCTGTCAGAAGTTATGAATGTGAAAGCACTGTGGTGCTGACAGCCAGTATTCATCTCTTTCTTAAATGAAGGGGTTTGTCCCCTGGTGTTTGGGGGTGGGGGGAGGGGGGGTGGGTAACTCTGTTGTACTGAGAGAGAGCAGAAAGCTCCATGGACAGTTTGTAGCCTTAGCTATTGGCCCTCACCGTTCACAGAGGGCTGACCAGTTTAAGGTCATCGGCAAATGCAGCAGGGGAGGGAGGTTTTATTGGATGCTGCAAATGGTTGTAACCTAGAACACACTGTCCTGATAAGCCAGTGGAAGTGGATCCCATAGGAACCTCCGAAAGTGAGTTGGATAAATACTTGGAGGGAAATCTATCAGGGCTATGGGGAAAGAGCCAGGAAATTGGGACTAATTGGCTCACCCTCCGAGAGGCGCACAGGCCTGAATGGTCTACAGTGATACTCTAGGATGTGGTTGGGATAGCAACTAGCCACCATGCTTCTGAACAGCAGAAAGGACCAGTCCAGCAAGGTCTCCTATAGCTCCAACCTCCTGCTGGGGCGTGGGGCCGGGGTGGGTGCTCAATGAGGGGTTTTGCTTTAATGCATTTTAGATAATCAGCATGAGAGTCTCACCTGAGGAATGGCCACTCTGAGAGGGGGCTGCTGAGAACAGAGAAGAGCCTGTGAGAGCTGCTGTGAAGGGAGGATGGTGATGCATTTGAAATAATATAGATCTATAGCCCAATTTGTCCTCTTGTACAGAGCGAGATGTTGAGCAGCAGTGGTTCGCTGAGCAAGTTCCACTTTTTTTTTAATTGCATGGGTGAAGTTCAGAACTGAAGGACTCCAGCAAAAACCTGATAGCTAACAGTGTTATTGATTTATACAGCACAGAAACAGACCCTTTGGCCCATGCTCACCAGGAATCCTAAACTGAACTCATCCCATTTGCCTATGTTTGGCCTATATCCCTCTAAACCTTTCCTATCCAAATGTTTTTTAAATGTTGTAATTGTACCAGCCTCCATCACTTTGTCTGGCTGCTAATTCCATACACACCACCCTCTGTAATAAAAAAAAGAGCTGCCTGTTAGGTCTTTTTTAAATCTTTCCCCTCTCACCTGAAACCTGTGCCCTGTAGATCTAGAATCCCATCTCCCCTCCCCAAAAGGGCAAAGTCCTTGGTTATTCACCCTATCCATGCCTCTTGTGATTTTATAAACCTCTGTAAGGCCACCCTCAGCCTCTGACGCTCCAGGGAATAAAGTTCCAAGCTATCCAGCCTCTCCTAATAACTCAAACCCTTCAGTCTCAGTGACATGCTTCGAAATTGTTTTTGCATCTTCTCCAGTTTAAGAATGTCCTTCCTAAGGCAGGGTGACCAGGATTTTATACAGTACTTCAAATGTGGCCTTACCAATGTCCTGTATAGCAGTGAGGTGACGTCCCAACTCCCATTCTCCGTACTGTGGAGTTGCACTTGTTTTGGTGAAGGGTCCTTGCTGCAATGTTTATACAACAACAGCAGCTCTCTGTACCAGAAAGGGATTAAGTTACCTCCTTGCTGCAGGTCTGTCTTTTGTTTAACAGATAACAGCATGCAAATTTCCTCCTTTGCATTCCTGAGAGTAAGGTGTGTATTTCCTTCACGGCCAGGCAGCTTTCTAACCAAGAAGTACTTTGGAAATATCAAGTGGGGGTACGTTCACCAAAGTGGGGTCGCATGTTTTGGACTAATCCAGCCGTTTTAGTTTCCATACCTTTTTAAGCTTCTAGCAGGGAGAGCTGCCAATTAACTTCCATGTTTGGGTATGGTATCCATGGTTTTAAACTGTGACAAGAGGCTCTATTTTGTGTATGGTTAATCAGTTTAATGGCCAGCTTCTTCATGCTGAGTTAAACTCTCTCCTTGACGTTAAACTCTTCTCCTGCTCCTTGGATGCTGCCTGACCTGCTCTTCTCCAGCAACACATTTTCAGCTCTGATCTCCAGCATCTGCATTCCCCACTTTCTCCTTAAACTCTCTCCCCCTCAGCATTCCTTGGAAGAATGGGGCTGGGGGTAATGCAAAGCAAAGAGGATGCAGGTGATGGGGGATCTGGGGTGGGGTGGGGGGGTATATTTGCACAAATAGTTGGTGTCAGGGCAGACCTGATCAAGAAGCAGCTAAGGTGTAAGGGATCCTGGGCATCCCCTGTGCCTGGAGGACCATCAGGCGGTGAAGGATGCTCTTTGGTCTGCCCGAAACCTCTGTTGGTCTTCCAGGACAAGAGCCTGACCCTGATGGAGTGTTACAGACTGGCACATCCCAAGGTGCAGGATCACGTGCTGAGGGGGACGTACTAAAGCCTTGGGGCAGCTGCTGCCAAGGCCCAGTGGGGAAAGACCACCATCTGAGGGCTTCCTGCTGAAGGGAAATAGGGGTCCGTTCAGTTTTTGGACCCTCCTAGTGCCTCATGTATGTAAATGTCATCGTCTTTCTGCAGGAGATGCCTTTGGTTTGTTTAAGTAGAGTCAAACTCCAATGTTTGTTTCCTTCCTTGGTAATGATGCTTTAAGGACTGAACTGCATTGTGAGTATTTGTATGCATAACAATTTTTTCATGAATAAAGTATATTTTTGAAATAAAAGTTTGGGATTCTGAACTCTGAGTACAACAGTAAGCGATGTCTGGCAAAATGTCTCCAAGCCACCTGTGGGGTCTGATCTGGAGCATCGCATCATTGGGGCCACTGGCTTTGAGGCTGGGTTAACAATTCAGATGGATCTGGGTCGGAGGAACATCACCCTCTCTCACAGCTTGGAGAGACTGCTAGTACACTGTGTAAGCACAGAGCGTTCGAGAGGAGGCTTTGATGGAGGTTTTCACTTTTGAGGCATTTGAGGCGGGGGGAGAGGAGCGAGAGGGGGGGCAGGGTGGGCAAACTTATACTACACATGCACACACACTTTGGCAAGCCAGGATACACTGGTTTACAGATTGGGGGAGAAGGGGGTTAGGAACTCAGATACTGGAGAAATTGCGGTGGAAGATTTGATCAGCACTTTCAGTGGGAAAACTGATAAATATCAGAAGGGAAATGACTTTGCAGAACAGTGCGAGGGAACCGGGGGGAGTGGGGCAGGCTGACACGGGGTGAGGGGGTGGGAGAGTGAGGCAAGCTGAACTGCTTTTTTGCAGAGAGCTCGCAGTGGGCAGTGCCAATCAATGGGCCATAACTTGCTGTGTTGTGTACTGTGTTGAGGATAACTGTTCCAGTTTTGTAAAAATGCCCAGTTTTAATTTCCCCCATCCCTCCAGTTAAACAGTCCTCAGGCACAGACCCTGATGCCAAAGTTCCACATTCCGATAAGAAAGTCCTGTTTTATTTGCAGTCCCCTGATGTTTAAACACCAGACGCACAGATCCCTTTTCCTAAAATTCACCATTTGGTTCCCACTCCACTATCTATTCAACCGGGGATTTAACAGAGAACAGATTTCTTGTGGGGTGAAGGATTATAGTCAATGTTGCAAGATTTTGTTGTTCTGAATCTGTATATATAATGTATAGATTCAAGAGGGGGATAAAGATTTGCAAGCTGTTACACCTGTGACAGATTGTCATTGGAGCAGGAGTGCAGATGGCTTAGAAATGACAACTCTGATAATATTAATCAAAACTCAACATCAGGAGCAATATATTGGAGAAACTGTACTGAGGTGCAAGTGAGGAGGTGAGGATTTTCTCACCACAGGATTGAGTGATTCTAGTTTCTGCCCTGAAGGTGATGGCCTAGCTGTTTTGAGAGACCATGGACTATGTTCCCATGTACAGTGAAAGTACCCTTTCTGCATCAGCATGAGACCCGCTGGTATAGAATAAAAACAACAAGGGTTACTGGGATAATGCAGGAAAATGGTTTTCAGAATGACAGGATTGTTACAGCGTAGAATGAAAACCTTCAGTCTGGTATGTCTGCACCAGCTCATCAAATAGGCCTTGTTACCTCTTCGAGTGTGTGGTGCTGGAAAAGCACAGCAGGTCAGGCAGCATCCGAGGAGCAGACTCCTGATGAAGGGCTTTTACCCAAAATGTCAAATCTCCTGCTCCTCGGATGCTGCCTGACCTGCTGTGCTTTTCCAGCACCACACTCTCGACTCCGATCTCCAGCATCTGCACTCCTCACTGTCTCCTCATTACCCCATTCCACTCTCCCACCTTTTCCCCTGTAACCCTGAGCACTATTTCTACTTGAATAACTGTTCAATGCCCCTCTTGACTGCCTCAACGAACCTGCCTCCACACTGTACTCTAGTAAGCAGCAGAAGCAGAGGTTAGGAGAGAGTATAACCCGGGGTGGGAAGGCTCTTTGATGTTGGTCGCCTTCCCGAGGCACTGAGAAGCGTAGATGGAGTCAATGAATGGGAGGTTTGTTTGTCTGATGGACTGGGCTGTGTTCACAGCTTTCTGTAGTTTCTTATGGTCCTGGGTAGATCAGTTGCCATGCCAAGCTATTGTACATCCCAGTAGAATGTATGATACAATTTATGTCTGTGGTCTGGCCATTCATCCCCCTCCCAACAGATGCTAGCCCTCTGGGTCCGTTTTCTTTATAAGCACTAAACCCTGACTGGGATCAATGCATAACCACAATAAAGGTTCTTATGTGTGCCCCATCCCTCCCTGGTGAGCAGTTTGCCCATGGACTGATTCGGCTTCACAGGGAGGCAGAGGTTTATAGTGAGAATTCTTATCTCGAATGCTGGAACCGCCTTGTTTTATCAGGCCACGAGGAGGTTGCTCAGTGGTTGGAAATGCGTGTTCTCTTGTTGATTCACCCAACTGTTTCCTGTGAGTTGCAGAGGTAACTTGGTGAACTCTGATTTTTAAGCTCAAACTTCAACGTCTCTGCAGCATTTGTCTGTGCAACGGCTGTCAGCAGGTGAATTCTCTGGTCGATGATGGTTACTTCTGTAATAATTCCACAATAAAACTGTGCTGTGTCAAAGCCTACAATCCCTCATAGCTGTTAAATGTAAACACAGCACGGGTTAGGTCAGCAGCAGAAATACAGTCACCCACACCACACTCTGTTCAGACTGTAACTGCTTGGCTGTTGTATTGTTAACTGCTTGGAATGATGAATAAGTAAATTGGAATCATCTTTTGCACTATTGAGTAACTGGTCAAAGATGAGATTGAACCAGTGATTCGTAGGCAAGTCAAATTCCTTTTGCAAAATCATCTTTTTAATCTTTTTCCATTTTGAAACACTTGGTCATTGTCAAGTGAGGTGAATTTTCAGGCATATTCTGTTTTGGCTAATGTGCTGGATGGCCGGTTTGTGACACAGAGTAACACCAACATCATGAGCTCAGTTTCCACACCAGCCCAGGTTACCATCAAGGGCTCCTCTTTCTCAACCTCTCCTCTCCCCTCGTCTGAGCTGTGGTCACCCTCAGGTTAAACCACCCTCTGTAACAAGAGAGCAGTCCTGTGGGACTGTAGCGATTTCACAATTTATCAGGCTGTGAGTGAGGCTGGCACTAGGCTGCAGTTAATGCAGACTTCACTCTGCCAGCTGTTAGGCAGCTACACAGAGGGCAGGGGTGACTCTAGGCTTCCTTCCTTTGACGAGTAGCTGAAAGGCTCCGAGAAATGTGAACTTGTAAAGTGAGCCCGAGACTGAGGGACACAGCTGGTTAAGCACCAAAGGTGGGAACTGTTCCTCCGAAATCTGCACGGTGCTTTCCAGTTCCCAATTCTGAGCCCTGACAAACATCAGGGAGCTACAGTGAGGATTCGGACTGATCAACGGCAGTGTTAAGGCTGGGGCGCTGTACTGTGCTCACTGAAAAGATTCATCACTGATCCACCAACTTGGGTTGAGTTTTTCTGGAAGTTTGTAGGAGGCAAAAGGCAGAGGCCATGCAAAATGTAATTAATTCTACACATCGAGAAACTTGGCTTGTAATTCTTCTCCATTCCCTCATCTTTCCACTTGGACACGGTGCCTTTGATTTTCTGACAAGGTATGAAAGTACAGATTTCCCTCTGATTGAAATGATTTTGTAGTGAGTTTCTTAACAACCACACAGTGTGAAAAGGTGGGTAAGTACGTTGCTCAGAAAAGACATTTGATATTTTGTCCCTTAAATTGTGTCTCATTTTGCTTTTCGCCCAAGTTGTCTAATGGGATGATCAACTCCACAGTTACGAGATCCGAATGAAGGGAAGTTGGTATTAACTATATTCCCGTAATAAAGATTGAACAGTAAATCTTTGCAACATTTCCCACACTGGTATTTCTTAAAACAAAATCCCCTGGTGATGGGGAAAGAGAGAATGTGGAAGTAACTAAGTGACTGTTTGGAAGGGCCCAAGGGCAGGCTGGGCTGAGTGGCCTCCATCAGTATTACTCTAGTCTGGGAATTGGTAATCCTTTCTCATTTTCTTCTCTGCATTCAACGTAATGTCTGTGCTTCTAAATATCACCAAACCCTGTAAATGCAACAGATAATTGCTTGGCCCTTATTTGAAATGATGGGACTCATAAACAGGGCATTTTCAACACCTTACATCCTCCAATCCCAGTCAGGAATTAACACCACAGTGACCTAACCTACCTACCCCAACAACAACAACTGGGATGTTAAAATGCATATTTCCACTGCAGAGCAATTGCTGAACCCAACTAAACAGAATGTAAGAGGGTTTATTGTTGGTGTCTGTTAATCATTCTTGTCCTAACAAACATTAACTTGAGCCTTAGGAGCAGAATTTCCATGACTGACTGTGGGTGAGTGGGTGTGGGGGGTGTGTGTGTGGGGGTGTGTGAGTGTGGGGGGGTTGAGTGTGGGGGTGTGGTGTGGGGGGGGTGAGTGTGGGGGTGTGGTGTGGGGGGGGTGAGTGTGGGGGTGTGGTGTGGGGGGGGTGAGTGTGGGGGTGTGGTGTGGGGGGGTGAGTGTGGGGGGGGTGAGTGTGGGGGTGTGGTGTGGGGGGGGGTGAGTGTGGGGGTGTGGTGTGGGGGGGGGTGAGTGTGGGGGTGTGGTGTGGGGGGGTGAGTGTGGGGGTGTGGTGTGGGGGGGGTGAGTGTGGGGGTGTGGTGTGGGGGGGTGAGTGTGGGGGTGTGGTGTGGGGGGGGTGAGTGTGGGGGTGTGGTGTGGGGGGGGGTGAGTGTGGGGGTGTGGTGTGGGGGGGGTGAGTGTGGGGGTGTGGTGTGGGGGTGTGGTGTGGGGGGGGGTGAGTGTGGGGGTGTGGTGTGGGGGGGGGTGAGTGTGGGGGTGTGGTGTGGGGGGGGTGAGTGTGGGGGTGTGGTGTGGGGGGGTGAGTGTGGGGGGGTGAGTGTGGGGGTGTGGTGTGGGGGAGGTGAGTGTGGGGGTGTGGTGTGGGGGAGGTGAGTGTGGGGGTGTGGTGTGGGGGGGGGTGAGTGGGGGGGGGTGAGTGTGGGGGTGTAGTGTGGGGGTGTGGTGTGGGGGGGGGTGAGTGTGGGGGGTGTGGTGTGGGGGGGGGTGAGTGTGGGGGTGTGGTGTGGGGGGGGGTGAGTGTGGGGGTGTGGTGTGGGGGGGGTGAGTGTGGGGGTGTGGTGTGGGGGGGGTGAGTGTGGGGGTGTGGTGTGGGGGGGTGAGTGTGGGGGGGTGAGTGTGGGGGTGTGGTGTGGGGGAGGTGAGTGTGGGGGTGTGGTGTGGGGGAGGTGAGTGTGGGGGTGTGGTGTGGGGGGGGGGTGAGTGGGGGGGGGTGAGTGTGGGGGTGTAGTGTGGGGGTGTGGTGTGGGGGGGGGTGAGTGTGGGGGTGTGGTGTGGGGGGGGGTGAGTGTGGGGGTGTGGTGTGGGGGGGGTGAGTGTGGGGGTGTGGTGTGGGGGGGGGTGAGTGTGGGGGTGTGGTGTTGGGGGGGTGAGTGTGGGGGTGTGGTGTTGGGGGGGGTGAGTGTGGGGGTGTGGTGTGGGGGGGGTGAGTGTGGGGGTGTGGTGTGGGGGGGGTGAGTGTGGGGGTGTGGTGTGGGGGTGTGGTGTGGGGGGGGTGAGTGTGGGGGGGGGTGAGTGTGGGGGGGGTGAGTGTGGGGGGGGGTGAGTGTGGGGGGGGGTGAGTGTGGGGGGGGGTGAGTGTGGGGGGGGGTGAGTGTGGGGGGGGTGAGTGTGGGGGTGTGGGGGGGGTGAGTGTGGGGGTGTGGGGGGTGTGGTGTGGGGGGGGTGAGTGTGGGGGTGTGGGGGGTGTGGTGTGGGGGGGGTGAGTGTGGGGGTGTGGGGGGGGGTGAGTGTGGGGGTGTGGGGGGTGTGGTGTGGGGGGGGTGAGTGTGGGGGGGGGTGTGAGTGTGTGGGGGGGGTGTGTGTGGGGGTGTGGGGGGTGTGAGTGTGGGGGGGGGGTGTGGGGGGGTGGTGTGTGGGTGTGTGGGTGTGGGGGGGTGGTGTGTGGGTGTGGGGGGGTGGTGTGTGGGTGTGTGGGTGTGTGGGTGTGGGGGGGTGGTGTGTGGGTGTGTGGGTGTGTGGGTGTGGGGGGGTGGTGTGTGGGGGTGGTGTGTGGAGTGTGGGGGGGTGGTGTGTGGGGTTGGGGGGGTGGTGTGTGGGGGTGGGGGGGTGGTGTGTGGGGGTGGGGGGGGTGGTGTGTGGGTGTGGGGGGGTGGTGTGTGGAGTGTGGGGGGGTGGTGTGTGGGTGTGGGGGGGTGGTGTGTGGGTGTGGGGGGGTGGTGTGTGGAGTGTGGGGGGGTGGTGGGGGTGGGGGGGTGGTGTGGGGGGGTGGGGGGGGGTGGTGTGGGGGGGTGGGGGGGGTGGTGTGGGGGGGTGGGGGGGGGTGGTGTGGGGGGGTGGGGGGGGTGGTGTGGGGGGGTGGTGTGGGTGGGGTGGTGTGTGGGTGTGGGGGGGTGGTGTGTGGAGGTGGGGGGGTGGTGTGTGGAGTGTGGGGGGGGTGGTGTGGGGGGGGTGGGTGGGGGGGGTGGTGTGTGGAGTGTGGGGGGGTGGTGTGTGGAGTGTGGGGGGGGTGGTGTGGGGGGGTGGGGGGGTGGTGTGGGGGGGTGCTGTGGGTGGGGTGGTGTGGGGGGGTGGGGGGGGTGGTGTGGGGAGGTGGGGGGGGTGGGGTGGGTGGGGTGGTGTGTGGGTGTGGGGGGGTGGCGTGTGGAGGTGGGGGGGTGGTGTGTGGAGTGTGGGGGGGGTGGTGTGTGGGGGTGGGGGGGGTGGTGTGTGGGGGTGGGGGGGGTGGTGTGTGGGTGTGGGGGGGTGGCGTGTGGAGGTGGGGGGGTGGTGTGTGGAGTGTGGGGGGGGTGGTGTGGGGGGGGTGGTGTGTGGGGGGTGGGGGGGTGGTGTTTGGAGTGTGGGGGGGTGGTGTGTGGGTGTGGGGGGGGTGGTGGTGTGGGGGGGTGGGGGGGTGGTGTGGGGGGGTGGGGGGGGTGGTGTGGGGGGGGGTGGTGTGTGGGTGTGGGGGGGTGGTGTGGGTGGGGTGGTGTGTGAGTGTGGGGGGGGTGGTGTGTGGGTGTGGGGGGGGTGGTGTGTGGGTGTGGGGGGGTGGTGTGTGGGGGGTGGGGGGGTGGTGTGTGGAGTGTGGGGGGGGTGGTGTGTGGGTGTGGGGGGGTGGGGGGGGGGGTGGTGTGTGGGTGTGGGGGGGTGGTGTGTGGGTGTGGGGGGGTGGTGTGTGGGTGTGGGGGGGTGGTGTGTGGAGGTGGGGGGGGTGTGTGGGTGTGGGGGGGTGGTGTGTGGGTGTGGGGGGGTGGTGTGTGGGTGTGGGGGGGTGGTGTGGGGGGGTGGTGTGTGGGTGTGGGGGGGTGGTGTGGGGGGGTGGTGTGTGGGTGTGGGGGGGTGGTGTGTGGGTGTGGGGGGGTGGTGTGTGGAGGTGGGGGGGGTGTGTGGGTGTGGGGGGGTGGTGTGTGGGTGTGGGGGGGTGGTGTGTGGGTGTGGGGGGGTGGTGTGGGGGGGTGGTGTGTGGGTGTGGGGGGGTGGTGTGGGGGGGTGGTGTGTGGGTGTGGGTGGGGTCGTGTGTGGGGCGGGGTGGTGTGTGGAGGGTGTGGGGCAGGGTGGTGTGTGGGTGTGTGGAGGGTGTGGGGCAGGGTGGTGTGTGGGTGTGTGGAGGGTGTGGGGCAGGGTGTGGGGGTGTATGTGTGAGTGGGTGTGTGTGAGTGAGTGTGTGTATGTGTGTTTGTGGGGTTGTATGTGTGTGGCTGTGGGGGGGGTGGTGTGCGGGTGTGTGGGGGGTGTGGTGTGGGGGGGGTCGTGTGTGGGGCGTGTCGTGTGTGGGGCGGGGTGGTGTTTGGGTGTGTGGAGGGTGTGGGGGTGTATGTTTGTGGGGGTGTATGTGTGTGGCTGTGTGTGAGAGTGGGTGTGTGTATGTGTGTTTGTGGGGGTGTATGTGTGTGGCTGTGTGTGTGAGTGGGTGTGTGTATGTGTTTGTGTGTGTGGAGGGGGTGTGTGTGGGGAGGGGGTGGGGGGGGGTAAAGAGTAAATGTTTGTTTAGTTGGAGAAAGGTGAAAACCATCAATCAGAGGGAGTACTGTGTAACAAAATAAGCTGTTCTTCAATAACGTTTAAAAAGTACAGGAGGAATTTAAAATGCATCTGAAAGTTGTGGTCTGATTCTGCCTTAGATAAGACTGACTAAAATCAATACAGTGTCTCAATTATCCTTTTTTCAACTGAATGAATTTTTAATTTTGAGAAATATTGAATTTATTATTTTGGAAGATGCCTTGTGATCTGGTTTAATCCATCAAGGAGAAAACTAAAAACCTTTCCTTGTCCGAATGTTTAATGCATTGTTAAACCCCCAAGCCCAACATTATATTTTCATTTGTGTGCAACCGATTTTTGCAGTTATTTTTGTCAAGCTGCTCCACATTCATACTGCAGGGTTTGGGCAGTTTAATCTCTCCCTCCTTTATTTGAATTTGTCTCCCTTTGTGTTACAGCAGGTGGCTTTTTAAAAGTAGTTCACGACGGTGTTTCTCCTGATGGGCAGCTTCTTGAGGGTTGACGTGAAATATCTGTCGATCTCTTTGTTCTCTGA
Source organism: Chiloscyllium punctatum (assembly GCF_047496795.1). NCBI lineage: Eukaryota > Metazoa > Chordata > Chondrichthyes > Orectolobiformes > Hemiscylliidae > Chiloscyllium > Chiloscyllium punctatum. Next base: position 114,060,078 of record NC_092749.1, read on the forward strand.
GGCTGTCTGACTGGTATTCCTAAGGAGTTGCGTTTTATTTTTGACTGCAAGGCAGGTTCTAAAGACCAGCATGAAGTGCAGCTTGGACTCCCTCATCCTGCCTTTTAGAGAGAGACAGAGCATTTCAATGTGATAATTTCACAAGTGAATTTACTCAAAATTATCTTGGCCATGCATTTGTGAATCATTCTGTCTTTTTGTACTTGGTGATCAGGAATTGTGCAGAGAATCATAACGACAAGATTTGTTTAATTCTTGTAACATCCTCTTCCCCCTCAACAAATTATTTCATTCATTTGGAACCTGGCATCTTTACTTAGAGGATGAAGGCAAGAAAATTTGCCAAAGGTTCCAATCTCTCGAGTCACAAGACAATGCGTTTTGGAGTCATGTTGTTAATTTAGTAATCTAAGTTCGTAGGAAACTACTTTATGCCTGTAGCAAAATGTCAAAATAGTTTCGAAAAGGTCTTGTTTTTCTTTCCCCTCGTGAACAGGGGCCTATGGAATGTACTTGAAAGACTGTTAGGCCTTCAGTTTTTTTCGACTTGCTCAAGACTTAGTCAGTTTCAATACATTTCTTTGCAATTACAGCCCTGAGAGAGTCATGGTATGAGGGGATTCAGCTGAGTATCACTAATCCTTAAATCATTTCCTTTCCCAATACACTGCCAACATTGAGGTTGGAGTGACAATTGTAAATGGATATTTTCACCTCCTGTTTGCTGTTGACTTGATTAGTTAACCATTTATAAATAAACCTTCGTAATTCAAGGTAGAGACAAACCAGTTTACATTTGTACATGTGGTATACTCTGTACTTGTGGGTTACATTCCTGATGTCTAAGTGGACTTTCTCTTGTTCCTTGCCGATAAGCTCAGGCTGCTTTATACAATGAGCGTGGCTGATTGATGGGGAGAGTGAGTCTGTCTCCAAGCAAGGGCGATGAAGGCTCTGGTTTGGCTTGTGTGGTCAGGAGAGTTCAATGGGTAGATTTTAAAGAATAATCACCAGGTGCTTTGGAACTTCGAAAGTGGAGCTTTCCACCTGTTGGGAATTTTGGCCATTTCGATACAAAAGGATCGTGTCATGGCTGTCGAAGAGCAACTGTTGAAAGGAGAGGGGGAGTTGACCTTTTGGATTCTCGGTTGTGTGAAAGAGGAAATAATGTTAGTATCAGGTGTGTTGCTGAATGTTGTCGTTAAAAACAAAGACTTGCAGTTATTTGGCATCTTTCACCACCACTGGATGTCCCAAAGTGCCCTATAGCTAATGATGAAATGTTACAGTGTAGTCACTGTCATAAGACCATAAGACATAGGAGCAGAAGACTTGAAACAAACGCTCAGTGTTAATCACGTGCTGGAGCTCAGACATAAGCCCTGGCCACTGAAGTATTCTGAGGGTGATAGGTCATCAATCATGTATTCTGGTGCATGTCCCATCCAGATGAGCCCCCCGCCTGCCCTGCTTTGGTACCTCTCTCCTGTGTCTGGGGGAGCGGCCTGTGCCTCTGCCTCTGCCTCTGCCTCTGCTGTGAGGTCTTTATGCAGCATTCTCCCCCAGCATTAAAACATCTCGATTAATTATAAAAGGGTCACCTTCCCACCTTCTGGCACCATTTAAATTTGATTCAACACAGCAGTTTTCTCCATTTCATTGTATCCAAACAAAGGGAACAGGACCAGGCTATTCAGCCCTTCAAATCTGTTCTTTCTGTTGACACCTCTAGTGTTGCCTTTTCTCCATATCTCTCAATACCAGCAAAACAAATCCATCAACCCCTTATTTCCCGCAGACAGTTGATGTTGTATTTGCCATTTACAGGAGAGTTCCAGACTTCTTTGCTTTTTCTGTGTGAAAATGTTTCTTGATTTCTCTCCTGAGAGATCAGCTCCTATTTTTTAAGATACTCTGTCCCACCCCAAATGACCAGGAGGTAGTTTTTTTTTCCACCCCTCTGTCACATCAGGGATTCCCTGGAAAAGGCCTGTGTTCTGGTTCTCTCTGCTCCCTGTCCATTTTGAAGTGACGATGGCTGCATTGGTGCAAGGTGGAAGCAGCCTCTGTCCAGTGAGTACCGATGCACAGGGGAAGAGCAGTGATGTTAAAAATAAGTCTGGTGCCAGTCCGTCTTCAGTGGGGCTTTTAACCTGTCATCGTAAACTGCTAGCTGCTAAATTGATGTGGTCTTTTGAGCTGTCTTAGAATCTGCCCAAGAGCTGTCTCGGTCTCCTAACTCATTGCCCCCAGAAGTCCCACTGTTCGTGGGAAGTCCAAATCCAAACTCAGCAGTTTGTCAAAGTCTGGCCTGTGTAATGCAGAGGGCCTTATTCTCTCTGATGGTGGGGATATTGGAACTGGCCCTTGAGACTCCGAACCCCTTTTTAAGGATCGCCTCTGATGCCAGTTTGAGGCGTCCCGAGTGTGACCCCACTTGAGTGCCTCATGTCAGAGGGAAGTTAACCCTTTGTGTGTGGGTTGGGGGGGTGGGGGTGGGGGGTGTGGTTTGTGAGTGGAAGGGTGTGGGTAGTGAGAGATGGAACGGGTGGAATCGGGAATGGGGTTGGGTGAGAGTAGGGGGTAGGCTGAGAGAAGTGAGGGAGGGGGTTGTATACAGTCATGAGTAGGGGGGAGGGGTAAAGAGGTTTCTGTTGCTGAGGGGTCATATTGCCCCTCAGCTGCACTGGGCAGGGTGAGGAGAGCCCTGGGCTTGTGGATGAGGGCGTCTCCAAATCACTGGATACTCCCATTGAGCTGAGCATATGGAATTTGACTGGCTCTCCCATTCTTTTTCCAACCCTTTTCAATATAGGTTTAATCGTACAGTTATAGAGTCATAAAGATGTACAGCACAGAAATAGACCCTTCAGTCCAACCTGTCCATGCCGACCAGATATCCCAACCCAATCTAGTCCCACCTGCCAGCACCCGACCCGGAGCTATGAACCTGCACTCCAAGGTCTCTTTGTTCAGCAACACTCCCTAGGACCTTACCATTAAGTGTATAAGTCCAGCTAAGATTTGCTTTCCCAAAATGCAGCACCTCGCATTTATCTGAATTAAACTCCATCTGCCACTTCTCAGCCCATTGGCCCATCTGGCCCAGATCCTGTTGTAATCTGAGGTAACCCTCTTCGCTGTCCACTACACCTCCAATTTTGGTGTCATCTGCAAACTTACTCACTGTACCTCTTATACTCGCATCCAAATCATTTATGTAAATGACAAAAAGTAGAGGACTCTGCACCATCTTTTTGGGGATGTGTTGTTTTCTCATGGAGAGGGTTAGCCAAGCAGCTCTGTGTCTGGTGGTATGGATCTGACGCAGATTCCAGCCCAGACAGACAGTGTACCTTCGAGGCAGTGTGTAATATTACGCTGTGATGTTCTGCTATAAGCTGCCCTCACACACACTCCGTGCAATGGAGTGTGTGATCAGTTGGTCAGCTGTTAGAATCACAGAATCGTTACAGCACAAAAACAGGCCATTCGGCCCATCATCTGTGCCAGCCCTCCCAGTTAGTATTTTGACTTATTGCCTTTGTCTCCATACGCTTTGTTTCTTTTTCAATAATTGTCCGATGCCCTCCGATATTGTTGACATTCAGTTGGTTTCCATAATGTGAGCCATTCACTGCAATGTGTCCATGGCACGTTACTCAGACACTAAGTGGTGCAAGATTGGGAGATTTAGGTGTGGAATGCCCAAGGGACTCGCTCACTATCTGCTATTTCTAGATTGGTAATGTTTGCTTGTTTTGGTATTGGAAGCACAGCCAGTGGGAGTGGTACAGGCACTATACATAGAGAGTTGTCTAACTAAAATATTCAGAAACTCCAGTGGGTTAGGGATTTGCTGAAAAATCTGTTTCATATCACATGCATTTTGATTAAATTTATCCTCATGCTGTACTTTGTTTTTGAATTAGAACAGTGATTGACATCTCCTTGAATCAGATAGGATCTTGTGCTTCTGGTTTGGAAGGTTTGTAGAATAATCTCCACTTCAGGACTGAGTGGTGACATTTCATTGCAACACCAACGCAATGTTGTCGGTGTCAACTCAGGCACTCAGCTACCTGGACAGGTGAATATCAATTTTAAAAATCCTCCAGCTATATTCAAAGCAAGAGAAGTCTTAAACATCTATCCCTTAATCACCATTCACCCCTGTCTCAGTGCTTCTGGAAAGTTCTATGTACAAAATGGTTGCCATCCTTTCCCACGTGCTGAAAAATGTGCACTGATCATGGCCGAGCCTAGGTTTAGAATACCTGCATACATACATGACAGATCAAAACCAGTCCTTGTTAAGAACATTTTTCAAAACTGTAGATGAAAGGAAAGTCTCATTCGTAGCCATAACAATGTAAATACTTTTATCTTTTCTGTTAAACATTGGTATACTCCATCTGGGATGAAAGAGTTCTCCTGTAAGATGTAGGAGCAGGATTAGGCCATTTGGCCCATCAACTCTGGTCTGCCATTCAATGAGCTCGTGGCTGATCTGATCATCCTCAACCCCCACTTCTTGCCTTTCCCCTACAACCCTTGATTCCCTTCCTGAGTAAAAATCTGTCTGTCTCAGCCTTGAATAGACTTAATGACCCAGCTTCGACAGCCCTCTGCAGTAAGGAATGGTCCAAATTCACTCCCCTCTGACAGAAGAAATTCCCCCTCATCTCTATCTCCAACGGGCAATTCCATACCGAGATGATGCCTCTCTGATCCTAGATTCTCCAAACCTAACATGTAAAGCCCCAAAATATCTTATGTTTCACTTTTCAGTCTTCTGTATTCCAATGCGTACAGGCCTAATCTCCTCAACCTGTCCTCCTGTGAAAATCCTCCAAACCCATTACCACCCTAGTGGACCTTCTTTGGACTGTCTCTTTCCCCCTTTTAGAATAAAATCAACTGTTTAGAAAAAGAGGTCATATTCTTGGGATAAGGGGTTGGCTGTTTACTGCAAAAATTAATTACGGGGCTGTGAAGATTTTGAGCTCTCGACATCTGAAAGCTGTGGACAGCCTGTTATTTGATGTGGTCAGTGCAGAGATCAGTAGATCTTTGAACATGGAAGGAATTGGGGGATATGAGGATCCAGTGAGAACTGGAATGGAACTGGGAGTTCAGCCATGATCTCTCTGGATGGTGCAGGATGGGTACATGGCCTATGTCGTCCTCTGATTCTCTTCGTGATCACAAATTAATTATTTTCATCTGAGGTACCAGCATTGGATTGGTGCCATGTCGTGCTAAGTTGATGAGTAATTACAGTGAAATTACAATGAAATCTCTGTCTTGGTTGCTTCTTAAAAACAAGATGAGATCCTCAGCCTCTCACTTTGCTGCTCAGTTTTGTAAGTTCCCCTCCAACTATCTCAAAAGACCTGAAGACTGGGAAAATGTTGGCCCAATGTTTTTAAAGCATTTTGAGTTGTTATTTTAAATGAAGTGGATCTTTGTTTCGGAGATTCACTTTCTGCAGCAGCGTGTAATGCAAACGGAGATTTGTGCAGTTCATGTGGCAGAAAGCTGGATTCTTCATTTTCATCCCTCCAGCATTAATCTGTTTTCTGCAGCTCTGTCTAAAAGTGTAAGGGTGGACAGCCAGATGTACAAATTGCTTGATCTTGGGGGAGGGAGGTGTGGTGTTGATGGTGGTGGTGGATGAAGGAGGCTGAGGGAGGACTAGTTTACAAGATGTCCTTGCAGTCAGAGGCTTCCCATGGCATTGCATGAAATCCAGCATTTACACACAAACTGTTGATCCCGCTTTCTTTAATAGAATCCCTACTGTGCAGATGGAGGTCATTCAGCCCATCGAGTCTGTATCAGTCCACCTTGTTGACCCTTTTGCTAATATTGACTGTGGGAGGATGCAGGTTCACCTGAGTGGTCAGTATGACGATTGATACTGGATAAATAGATTCCTTTAAAGTTAAGAAAGCGTGTGTTTTGGACTGTCCTCGCTCATCTCGAGCGTCTGAAAATGTTTCCTGTACTCTGAATTACTTGTTCTGCAGTACGGTATAGCGTTGGCAATTACAGCCGACACCCTCTCTGCAGCACGATCTCCTAATGAGGAAGAAATAATATGTTTCATATGGTCAAGCAGGATCCTGGTTTCACACACTCTGGCATCTTCACCTGAGTTTGTATTCAAATCCTGGAGTCGGACTGAACTTCCCAACCACCTGAAAGCTGAGGAAATGTTCAGCTTTGAAGAGAACCTGACTACCTGCTTTTTCAGAATGTCTATTGAAATATGATTATTGGATCTTGCGATTCACACATTGACAAAAGGCTGTACAGGTACAGATCTTGACGGGGATAGGGATGGAAGAGAGATTGAGTTTGTGCTTTCTGATGTAATGTCCTTTGGTCCATGTTATCACTGAATCCCCCACTATCGACATCCTGGGGTTACCATTGACCAGAAACTGAACTGGACTAGCCACATAAACACAATGACTAAAGGAGCAGGTCAGAGGCTGGGAATCCTGCAGCGATTAACTTCCCTCCTGACTCCCCAGAGCCTGTCTACCATCTACAAGGCATAAGTCAGGCATGTGATGGAATACTTGCCACTTGCCTGGATGGATACAGCACTTAGAAACTTGACACCATCCAGAACAAAGCAGCCTGCTTGATGAAACCACATCCACAAACATCCCCTCCCTCCACCGCCAACTCTCAGTAACAGCAGTGTGTACCATCTACAAGATGCACTGCAGAAATTCACCAAGGTCCTCAAGACAGCTCCTTCCAAACCCGCGACCACTTCCATCTAGGATAAGGGCAGCAAATATCTGGGAACACCACCCCCTTCAAGCTCCACTCCAGACCACTCACCATCCTGACTTGGAAATATATTGCCTTTCCTTCACTATCGCTGGGTCAAAATCCTGGAATTCCCTCCCTGTCGACAATTGGTGTCCCTACATCAGACAGACTGCAGCAACTCAAGAAAGCAGCTCACCCCCCCAGCTCCAGGGCAGGAAGTGCTGGCCCAGGCAGCAACAACCCACAATCCCACAAATAAGTAAAAAAAATGAATGAACTTTTTTAGATTCAAGCTATTCCTTTTGTTGGCAGAGGGTGGGGTTCCCTTTCCCTTGATCGACCAAATTAGGGCAGTACCAGTTTGTATGTTGGAATCATTTCTCTGTTTTAGTGGGTCTCGTTTTTCTGTATGTGGTGACTACTGCCTTTGAACTACATTCGCATTGAGTCATTTGTTCGAATATTTTACATTTTTTGAAATCATTAAATGTTGAGTAATAGGACTTGTATCAATTTAAAAAGGAATTCTTATACTTAATGGAAGGGAATTGTCAGACTTATATCCTGGATTTTTATACTTCCAGGATTTCTCTAGCCCCTGTGTATCTTTACTGGAGAGGCGGCATATGAATATGACATGAGGGAATCGTAGGTCTGCAATTGCAGACTGAACCTTAAGTGACTCATCTGCGTTGATGTGATGAATTTCTGAAGGGAGGCTGAATCATGAACTGCAAATGCCTCAGTTAAACCTCCACGATGTGGTGCAGATCCTACTGAAAGGTGCTAGTGTGGGATGTGGATAGTATGAGATACTGTGACAGTCTGTTCTGAAGCCCCCAGGAATATGCTGAGCACTGTGCTGCTGCTGTGATGTTGCTGGGTTTACAATGATCCCCAGTGAGAGGTAAGCATGCACTTCTTCAGTGTTATTGAAGATTCGACCCCACTGTGTTTTAACTTTGTACTGGGTTCCCACTTGGGCTTGACAGTAAACTCTAATTTTCTGTTCTGGTTTGGAGATTGATGCCAATTGAGATTCAAGTGCATGTGTCTGAGGGGGAAGGAAACCCAATCACTGGACCCATTTCTGTCAGTGAGCGCTCTTCCTAGGTTCACATCAAAGTGAGCCATAAAATTACTTCTCATGTACTCCTGTAGTGCCATGGCCTCGACCTGGTCTGTCAGGTTGTCCAGTTTTGATCTGGTGAAATGATGATGGTACTAAATCCAACAGAAACCAGGCACTACAGGAATGAGGTTAATATTGTGCGGCATGATGTTGAATCTTGTGACACCAGCTCACTATGCTAACTAGAACATAGAGAAATATGCATTAACTGGACAGCAGTGTGCTTACCATAGGGCCTTCGATGAATTGGCCATGGATAGAGAGAGATGTGGAGCTCCTGCTGTTGAATACCTGGCTCTTGAAGGATTGCTTGGAAGGACCTTTTGCCTTTCCTCTTTTCCCCCTTCTGGCCCCTCTCTCTCTCTCTCTCTCTCTCTCTGTGAGTTCACACAGTGACCGGAAAAACCGCGAAAGATCCCAAATCCGATTTCCAGCAGCCTTACAAATGCAGCACTTCTGAGTCCAGCGAGTGGCTGGGTTTGCAGCTATGGGTTTGTGAGATGGTAAAGGGCCGAGGGTTGTGGTGCTGACTGTGGTGTGGGAGATCTGATCGGTGAGTCTAAGTCAGGTGCAGAGGCAGTTGGGTTTGTCTATGATTCCACACCACCTCCTCCCCCCACCCCCACCCCCACCCCCACCCCCACCCCACCCCACCCCCACCCCCACCCCACCCCACCCCCACCCCCACCCCACCCCACCCCACCCCTGACACACACACACACACACACACACACACACACACACCATGTTTCCCAGGAAACGTTATGCATGCTGAGCATCCTGTGGATGGGAAATTGGTACCAATGAAAGGCCAGCAAGCTGCCAACATCAGAAGAAGGCTTTTGTAGAACAGAAGCAAATTATTGGAGGACAATAAATGTGAAAAGACACTTGTTAAATGTGTCAGTATCTGAATTTCTATTGCTGGATGCTTGGTACCAATGTTGTTAGTGTGTATTGAGAATTAATACAAACTTACAGTCACTGAAAGCAGTTAGTTACTAAATTCTTAATGGTGACAATGTGTGAGAAGGCGAGGAGCTGATCCTTATTAATAAGCCGGTTAATACCCTTCTAATGTGGCACCTTTCGTTCCTTTCTCTTCCTTGTAAAGTTCAAACCCATCCAGAATTTGGTTAAGCCTAGATTCTTGTGCTCTCTCCAGGCCCTGCCTTGGCTCAAATGTGAGGTTTTAATTACCTGCCAGGCAATGACTGAATGTCCTTATCATCCTTCTACGTGCCCCATCCCACTCTTCACCTCTTCCTGCCCCAATGCGCGCGCGCACACGCACGCGCACACGCACACGCACACACACACACACTCTCACTCTCACTCTCTCGCACTCACTTGCTCATACACACTTTACACACCAGTGCATGTTCACTCACTGTCGGGTTCTCGCTCTCTCACAATAATGTGGCACTGCACATGTATTAGCCTATTAATTATATTAAAAACTGAACCTACTTGTAAAGAATGCAGGTCATTTTCATATTGACCTATGAGGGTTAAGGATTTGATTGGGGTGGAGGTTTTAGCTTTATCTCAAACCGAGCTCCGCCCCTATGTAGTGATGCGGCAGCTGGGTAAAACACAGTCCCCTTGATCCCATCCATCACCAGCTGCTTGAGTTATCATACAGGTGTATATCTTACCTGGTGCTGGAGGAAGAGATGAAAGTTGAAGTTCATCTTGAGCTCATCAGGACTGGGAGGCAAGAAACCAAATGTAAAATGGGAACACCAATTTATCCAGCATTAGGGCAGCACGGTGGCTCAGTGGGTAGCACTGCTGCCTCACAGCACCAAGGATCCGCATTCAATTCCACCCCCTTGGGCAACTGTCTGTTTGGAGTTTGCACATTATCCCCGTGTCTGCATCGGTTTCTTCCCACAGTCCAAAGATGTGCAGGCTAGGTGGATTGGCCATGGGAAATGCAGGGTTACAGGGAATAGGGTAGGGGGGGGTGCTGGTTGGACTGCTCTTTGGAGGGTCAGTGTGGACTCAATGGGCCGAATGAGCTGCAAAGGGATTCTATGATTGGGGGGTGTTGGAACATTTGATTGACCTCAAACCAGGCACAGCAGACTATTGATTGGTCACTGTGTTGCCATGTGGAGTACAGCAGGGATTGGCAGTCTCCATACCCCTGTCCCAATGAGAAGGACCAACCCTGTGTGCCAACACGGAGACTCCAGTGTGGGGATCTCAGTAGCTTCTAGCATACACAGGTGGAACACACTGCAAGCCCATCTGATTTACTTAAATTGGTGCAAGAGAAAGTTTTACTTTGTCTTTTTTTAATCAATGTTTAAGTTGTGTGTATGACCAAGCAATTAGATGTATAGCTTTCTGTGCACACAAGACTAGAAGTAGTTAATGCCTTACCATTAAATGGAAGGCACAACACGATCTCCAAGCAGCTGGTAAACCATCTTGGTTTCGAACCTGGTTATTTGGAGGCAGTTGCGATAATGAACAAAATCTTCTCAATGCTGCTGGCAAGTTTTGACCTCTGGTTCTGCTCCAATGCAGTGCTGCAGATTGAACAGTTCTGAGAGAATTTGTGTGGTTAGACCGCAGAGAGGGGTGTTTCCCTCTGAAAACTGTGCAGACCGCTTGGCCTGGGCTTTGATTCTTGTGTAGAATTGATGGTTACAATGTCAATGTGGCAAAGGGATGTTTCCTCCTGTAATTCAACATTAAAGTGGCTTCATGTTTGAGAGAAGGATTTTAGAAGTTTTGAATGTCTTTTGATATCTGGATACTAGCAGAGGTGTTAACACCCATGAGATGTAGATATTGTAGTAAGCATCTGCTGCGTGGTATGTTTGGCTGTGTATTTGATGAGCTGATGCCCTTCACTGCCATGTGCTTTCAGGAAAGGCCTAACTTTACTATGGGGACCCAAATTCAAATTGTTCTCCTGTCATTGTGCTTCATGTTAAACTTGGGAAGGAGAAAGCGGCCAAGAGATTGAAGGCTTAAAAAATTCATTCAAAAGTCTCACATTTTAGATCGGGGATTAATAAAGGCTGATGAGTGTGTTATAGTGAAGGCCATTCTGCCCAGCATGTCTATATTGGCCCTCCAAATCAGCATTACGACTGTGCCATGCTCCTGCCCTTTTCCCCTAACCTGACACATTTGGCCAGGTTTAAATAACCACCTAGTGCCCTCTGGAAGCCTCCACCTCACTTGCAGGCAGTGCATTCCACACACTAACCAGTCACTGGGTGAAAGGTTAATTCTCACATCACCCTTGCTTCTCTTGCAAATCACTTGAAGAGTCTGCCCTCTCATTCTTGATGCTTTTCCATGCAAGGACAGCTTCTCTCTATCTCCTCTGTCCAAGCCCTCCACTAGTCTTCTCCTAGTCTCTTCAATCTGTGCTCATCACTGACCTTTCTCAACCCTGGAACCGTGCTTGTGAATTGCTTCTGCACTCTCTCCCATATGTGCATCCCTCTCCCTATAATGTGGCACCCACAATTGGATACATTGCTCCAGCTGAGGTCTAACCAGTGTCTTGTGTACAAGTTTGACATCACCTCCTTGCTCTTGTACCATGTCCCCATTAACAAAGCTGAGGGAGGACACTGCCTGCTTTATTAAAGGCTATCTCCATGTGTCCTAAGTTAAAAATCTCACAACACCAGGTTATAGTCCAACAGGTTTAATTGGAAGCACACTAGCTTTTTGAGCGACGTTCCTTCATCAGGTGATTGTCACCTGATGAAGGAGCGTCGCTCCGAAAGCTAGTGCTTCCAATTAAACCTGTTGGACTATAACCTGGTGTTGTGTGATTTTTAACTTTGTACACCCCAGTCCAACACCGGCATCTCTGATCCATGTGTCCTGTTACCTTCAGTAATCTGTGCATGTATATACCCAGGTCCCTCTGCTCCTACCCCCTCCCTTTTAGAATTGTACCCCCTACTTTATACTGTCTTTCAATGTTCTTCCAAACAAAGTGTATCACCTCATTCTTTGCTGCATTGAACCTCACCTGCCCACTCCAGTGAATTATCAATGTCTTTGTGAGGTTCTACACTGTCCTCCTGACAGTTTTACAGTTCTCCTTGGTTTCACAGCATCAAGCCAGTTTGTAATTGTTCCCTGCGCACCAAGATCAGGAGAAGCCAGGCTGCCAAAACCAGGGCCTGGGAAATTTCACTTCCAGCCTCCAAGATATCCATCATTGTGTTTCCAATCACTAGCCCTATTATTCCATGACTTATAGCTAACCTCAAAGTCGGTCATGTGGCACTGTGTACCGAACGCCTTCTGGAAGTCTATGTACACCACACCAGCAGCATAATCTCCTGTTACCCTCTTGAAAAAGAAAGGGCCAGCAAGTGAGACAAGAATTTCCCTTTAGACATCCAGGCTGACTTCTCTTCACCACCCCATCTGTCCCCATGTGATAACTAACTATCCCCAATAATTGTTGCTTAAAGCTCCCCCACCACTGACCGGTCTCTGGATGTTTCCATTGATCGATGGTCATGGAGATTATACGGGGAATGGTTACTGTAAAGTTCATCACAAAATCTCTGAAATGTGATTGATTCGAGCTCAAGTTCTATTCAAAAATAACATTCACAGTAAGATAAAGTTAAAACCAGCAGCACTTAAGAATTAGTATTAATTGGCTAACATTTGTTATTTATGACAAGATAAATTCCGTGTTAACCTTACTCATTTTATAATGCAAGCTGTACATCTCATTCAATCTATAAATAACCAATGAATTCACTGTAATATTTAGCTTTGAGTTTTTTTGAAATCGCTGGTCACCATTGAAAGCAGCAAACACTTCACCTCATAGTCAAGGTTGATACCATCTTCATGTAGCTGTTCCTCTGCTTATCTTCATCATAAGGTCTACATCCCCATTACTCCACAATTGTTCTCCATATGTTTGAGCATGCTCGGTATTACATTTTTAAAGAAATTATGTTTTGGGTCAAGTTCATTTCATGTGTTTTGAACCTTTTCGACCCCTCTGTTGGTGGTGAGGTTCTCTACCATGTTTAGTGTTATTTTCAAAAACCTGTTATCATTATTCAGTTGTTTGGTACTGCTCTTGAGAGGTTTAGGTTAGACAGCCCCAAAGCTCAGAGTTTCCCAGACAATCAAGTTTCCTTCTTTTTATCATCCTCCTGGTCTTCCATTGCATCCCTCTTTGATCCATTTCTTGGAACCATTTCCATCCCTCCAAATGACATGGGAAACAACACGTTTCTGAAATCTCTCTGAGCTCGTCATTTGAATTTGACATTGTGCTGTCTGTCACTCAGGGGAGAACCATTCTGAGATCCCCCTTTCCTGTGGTCGGTGGTCTACACAATGGCAGTTTCTTCCCTGATCTTGTTTGAGAGCCTGTTGGACTTTATTATTGTGTCATCCATATTCCGAATACAGACTAATTAATGCATATTTCTCATCATTTGGAAGGCAGATTGATGTAATTTGATTTTATTGTTACGTTCAGGTGACAAGCTCGGTGAAATGTTATTTTCTCAGATAGCAAAATCACATCTTGCAAGCATTGTGCACAGCACTAGCACTGGCCTCGAATTGTGAAACACCTTTGTTCCTCAATCCCCTGTGAATACAGAGTCTGGTGACAGAGGGAATATTCATGGAGTCTGGGAGCAAACTGGGAGTCTAGTAGATCACAGGCCCGTTCTAGATTGGACGTGGTGTTCTCACCTGGGTGTTACATCACTTCCTTTGCCCCATGAAGAAGGTAGATGGGACATAGTGGACACTGTCAGTGTACCTGTCTGTGTTGGGAGCATCACCTACCTGTACACACCTGGTGTTTAGAGTCCATTTAGACTAATACACTTTCATAAATGTGCATTAAATGGTATATGCCTGGAACTTTGCAAACTGTGCTCCAACAGATCACATTGCTCATCAATTCTGAGTGATAAAGTGCAACATTGATCCTGTTTGCATTCTGAGATTACCTGCTAACATTGTAAGTCAGATGCAAAGGGCTAAAAGAGAGGAAGTGGCAATTTGAAAGATCAATGCAGCGAATTCTGTCTTCCATTATGATGTGTAAAGTTGCATTTTTGTGTCCATTTTGAACACCTACCTTTTTCCAACTCCTTGTATTCCTCAGTCCAGAGGCAATATCTTTCTGTCACTGACGTGTGACCTTTGAAGTGCGGTGACCTGACGATAACACTTCTCCTGTAAAGCACCTTTTATTTTTGTGACCTTTTCGCGAGGTTCAGTGGCCTGTGTGGGTCAGCTCCGTGATGTGCTGATTACTCAATGTGTGACTGTTTGGAGCAGGAATTTCTTTCATTTTGTTTCTCTGCTATTGAAATCCTCTTTCCATGTTCAGTTACCAGTGGCCCCAGCGATTGCCTTATATCAGCCTTCTTTGGCTCTCATTAAGATGCTCATCGTGACCTTCCATTGCGCCTACCATGCAGTAGACCATCCCATGATGCTCCACAATTGCTCCAGCAAAGCTCTGTTTAGATATAGAGCAAGATCCTCAGATATTCGGGCAGGACTTGAATTTGCTGTCTGTCCCTAATTGCCCTGGAACTGAGCAGCTTAGTAGGGCCCTTTTCAAAGGGGCAGTTAAGAGTCAGCCACATTGCTGTGGGTCTGGAGTCAGATGTAGGCCAGACCAGGTGAGGATGGCTGATTACCTTCCCTGAAGGACATTGGTGACCCAGATGGGATTTTTGTAGCAATCAGCAATGTGTGGTTGCCATGTGCGCCAAACATCTTGTGTAATTTAATAAAGAAAAGTCTCTTTGAGTGATTGTAGTGGGGGATACTGACTGTATCATTTGTAAAGCCCTGAATTTGTAACCGTGTGTGTCTGGAATATTATCCCATCATTACTTAATGTGAACTAAATGTTCCTTGGGTTTTAATTTGCCATTCATTGACTATACAGGATGCAAAAGAATGATTTTGTCTTCCTGTGATAAGGCTGAGCCTTGGTGATTGTTTTGAAATGCTGGGAGCTGGTTCTTCCTTGTGCCAGCTCCAGTGTTCTCGTGTTTTTTTTTATGAATGAGTTGATTCCAGTCAAGCCACTGTACTTTGGAGAGAGCCACATGTACACTCTTTTTAATTACGAGAAAGGCTTTGTTTAAATTCACAAGTGTTCTGTTCATGGTCACCCAGTGTTGCACAAGAATGTGATATAATGAACAGAATGCAGCACAGAGTTAGTGTCAGGAAGCAGGGTTTATAAACGTTAGGCCTTACACCTCCCCCCGCGCCCCCACCCCCTCCCCCCGTTCTCTCAGGCCCCATGCACGGGATAATTCGTGCTGGAAAATTGTCCATACAAGGAGTCCGCTGGTTAGTAGTTCACCATATACTCTGGGTTACAGGCCTCAAGCCAACAGATTTCATCGTCAATATCATCTGAATCTCTCTGCATTCTGTTACAACATGTTCTTCTGCTATAAAGCAACTGAACATAATTTAATATTTGAAATAAGTACATTGTGTACTATATGCATAGTTAATTTAAGCTTTGGTGATTTGTAGAATTTCTCAAATTTCATGTATTAACTGTGCAAATGTTCGCAGGAAGCAAAACAAAGGGCACTTGAACAAGTAGCAGGAGCAGTGGTTTAAAGAAGCTGCTGGAGAACATGTCTGTACAAAATACTACGTTTGTCCAGCCCAGCGTGGATTTTTGTCAGCTGTCATATATTTATAAAGTCCTTTTCCAATACAGACATCAGTGGTTGAATTGCATCGGCTGTCACTTTCTAGACTTTAGTAAAATGTTAACATTGAACACAATTTCTGATTGCACTCAGGAAGCTGGTGACTTTATAAAACTTTTGCGGTTGCTGATTTTCTGTTTGTTAGGTTATTTCTCAGCATTTGACAAACCCAGCTTTCCATGGTAACGGTTTTGCTGGCTTCCAGACTCTGTTGCCTTTACATGTTTTATGCCAATATCCTTTTCGCTAAAATCCTAGAGAGAGAGGTAACCTTATTGAAACATACAAGATTCCTGGAGGACTTGACAGTTGAGATGAGGAAAGGTTATCTCCCCCTGTGGGAGAGTCATAGACCAGAAGGGCATCATCTCAGATCAACAGATCACCCTTTTAAGACCGAGCTGAGGAGAAATTTCTTCTGAGGATAGTGACCCATGGCATTCTTGATCGCGGAGTGTGCTTGAGGTTGGGTCATTAAGTATTTGAGATGCCATTTTTTTTTAATCAGGAAGAGAATCAATGGTTATGAGTAAAAGGCAGGAAAGTGGAGTTGAGGATGATCAGATCATCCATTGAATGGTGGAGCAGACTTGATGGGCCGAATGGCCTATTTCTGTTCCTACAACTTGAAGTCTTAATCTGAATTGGTTGCAGTTTATCTTCGATAGTGGACTTAAACCATGCCCTACCATTAAGGGGTAGAAATAAATTACTTGGCATCTAGTACATGTTGAATACTTGCAGATATATCAGCTCCTTATCGCTGTAGCATTTCCTTTGTTAACTGCCACCTTCAAATATTGTTTAACATGCAATTATTAATTTTAGGACTTTGGGGAAAATGGACAGGCAATGGTTCAGTTGCAGTGTCACTGGGAGATCTGGGGAGAATGTGCAAACTCTACACAGTCATTTGAGGTGGGAATCCAACCTGGCTCCCTGTGGGGCAGCATTGCTAACCACTGAGTCACCGTGTCACCCCTTCTAATGGAGGGTAATTGCAGTGTTTTTCCAGAGAGGTCATAAACTGAATTAAATGATTAGATTAGATTAGATTCCCTACAGTGTGGAAACAGACCCTTCGGCCCAACAAGTCCACACCGACCCTTTCAAAGAGTAACCCACCCAGACCCATTTCCCTCTTGAGTAATGCACCTAACATTATGTGCAATTTAGCATGGCCAATTCACCTGACCTGCACATCTTTGGGCTGTGGGAGGAAATTGGAGCACCCAGAGGAAACCCACGCAGACACGGGGAGAACGTGCAAACTCCACACAGACGGTCGCCCAAGGTTGGAATCGAACCTGGGTCCCTGGCACTGAGAGGCAGCAGTGCTAACCACTGAGCCACTGTGCCGCCCTATTGGGCGATGTCAGAAGATATTTTCTGAAGCAGTTGTAGGGAATGGGATCCCAAGTAGCAGTGGTAAGAGTAGAATTAGTAATCTGGCCCTAAAGAGGTTTGGCTCAATATTTAATAAAGAAAGCTTTGAAAGAGCGTGGTCATGGGATTAATTGGATTGGATTTTCAGAAAGTTTTGCATTCTAGGGAGAGTGGGACAGACCATGTAGTAAACTTTACAATTGCAGTGTGATCTGAAAAATGTGTTGCTGGAAAAGCGCAGCAGGTCAGGCAGCATCCAAGGAGCAGGAGAATCGACGTTTCGGGCATAAGCCCTTCTTCAGGATTGAGGGAATAGCAGTGTGATATCTAGATCTTTTTAGATCTCTGTTTCCTCACTTTGCGAATTCTGAATGATTAAGAAAATTTGTATCCATAAAGAAAGGGGCACTCTCTGTTTCACTTAACCAGCTGCTCTCTGTTCTTGTATCCTCCAAACTTGAGTTTATTAAAACTCTGCTGTCCATATCTCACACTGTTCGTTCATCAATTAAGCCTGAGCCTCCTGATCTACATCCGTTTCTGCTCTGACACCTGCTCCTTCTCTTTTTAAATACTTCCATGGGCTTTCAAGTTTCCCAATATCTAACCCATTCCAGGCCCAGCCTCTCTGCACAACTATCTGAGGTCTCTGCTCTCCTCCTCCAGTGTTGGCCTCTTGATGATCGTCAATGTTAATCTTAGCACCAGTGGCAGTGCGCCCATCTCCCCCACGACCCCCCTTCACCTTGCTCTGGAGTTGGCCCTCCCACGCAGGGTGTTCCTTGACCAAGCTTCTTCCCATCATTCCCTTTGCTTCTCATGCTGTCGAGTGTTGTTCGGTAACATTCCTATCAAGTTCTTTGGGGATTCACCTGCATAAAAGGCACTGTGTAAATACAAATTATTGTTGTCACCTGACTTCCTGAAGTCTTTTGGCAAGTCTTTGTTTTAGTTTTCTGACTACACTCCCCTGCCCCAGGAAATTAGGCTGCACAGCATACATCAGTGATGCTATAACTGCCTGATGTCCACCCATTATCATGGGCAGTGCTAATAACTCCGATACAGAGTCAAAGTCCCTTTACCCTGAGAAATGGCCGTCTTCACTGACCTCTCCAGGCCTTTCTGTCTGAGCACAGTCATCATATTTGCAGGTTTTTAAAGCAGTCTGTTCAGGGATGGCAATGCATGTCTCTGGAGCAGGAGAGACTTGAACACAGGCCTCCTGGCTCAGAGGTAGGGACATTACCACTGTGCCACAACAGCCTCTTCATAACATTTCTAAAATAAGAGTAAGTGGCGTCACCTAAAGTGGGACAACTCGGAATTAAACAGCTGTCACAGTTTAACTCTGACCTAGCCTTTAGTTTCTTGTTACGTGTCGTCGTTATTTAAAGAGTTGAAATAGTTCCATCGATTGTATTTTCATCTGAATTCCTGCCTTGGATTTTACTGAGATGTGGACTTTCCCTCCCGGTGTTGGGGGTTTTGAGGTATTTGAGTGTAC
Organism: Chiloscyllium punctatum; assembly: GCF_047496795.1. Taxonomy (NCBI): domain Eukaryota; kingdom Metazoa; phylum Chordata; class Chondrichthyes; order Orectolobiformes; family Hemiscylliidae; genus Chiloscyllium; species Chiloscyllium punctatum. The sequence goes on from NC_092749.1 coordinate 114,078,625, forward strand.
TGATCTCTCAAACTTGACCGGCTCTGCTTGAGGTGACTGCTGTTAGAGCAGTGAATCCATGGGTGACTGGGAGGAAGAAACCTTTCCTTTTTGGCAGCTATCCTTTGGCACGGCTTTGTTAAATAATTCATCACACAAATTTCCCTTCCTTTTGGCTTCAGCACTGCACCCATCAGGCCTGGTTTTGTTTTCGCCTCAGTGACTGATCCGATGTTGATTCACTGTGGGTGTAACACGTCCGGTTTTATTGTTGGCTGAATGTTTGTTGGAGCATTGTAAATACTGCTGTGCCCTCGTCCGAGGGCAATGGTGGCAAGCCTGTTCTGACGGTGGGGGTGGGGGGGATCTGCAACTCCTGAATCAAAGCCGGCTTCTATAACTCAGCAAGAAATAATGAAACAACAAGGATTGGTTCTTTCTGCAATGGCTGCTCAGTATTTACTGATAAATACATTGTGCCGGTAGGTTCCCAGTGGTGATTCTGGCTTAGCAGCATGTTCCACCATCCCCTTTTGATCGTGGTGGGATGGATCTTCATGCCACTTCGCCATAAATCTTGTTGATCCATAAGGGTGACACGGTGGCTCAGTGGTTAGCACTGCTGCCTCACAGCACCAAGGACCTGGGTTCGATGCCAACATCTGGCGACTGTCTACGTGGCATTTGCACATTCTCCCTGTGTCTGTGTGGGTTTCCTCCCACAGTCCAAAGATGAGCAGGTTAAGTGGATTGGTCACACTAGATTGCCCATAGTGTTCAGGGGTGTGTAGATTAGGTGGGTTAGTCAGGAGAATGCAGGGTTACAAGGATGGGGTAGGGGGCTGGGTCTGGGTGGGATGCTGATTGGAGGATCAGTCTGGACTTGATGGGCCAATTGGCCTGCTTCCGCACTGCAGGGATTATGATTCTATATCAATACCTCAATTCCCCTGCTACATTTGTAAGAAATGGTCAGTGACATCTTGCAAATTTCCAATGATTCCCTGCCTTTGGGCTGAACGAATTCCAAACCACATTGTATGTGCAGGGACATAGGTCTAGGTCGAATAGTGTTGCCCGAGAGACAGAGCCCACCAAAGAGGGAAACTATTTCTTTTGTCACTTCAGTCTGTCTTGATCTTAATGGTATCAGCTCTCAAACCTCAAAAGCCAAGGGAATGTAGCACAAGGTAGGTTTGTGCTAGCTGTCCTTGTAAATTAATGTTTAATCTTTGGCCCCACTGTGGTGAACGCAGTCTTTCAGGTGGGTCTGATCACAGCGTTGTACAGTGGAAACATCACTTCCTCACTTTTCCGAGTTGCAATTCCTCAGAGATGGAAAGGCAGCTTCTTTATTAGGCTTCTCCTTCCATTGTGTAGCTGGACGCTGGTTTGTAAGCTGCATGGTCCCCTGGCTGCGATCGCTCAGTCAGCTACATTGTCACCCTTAAGAAATTCCTCCCCGTATCCTCCGTCAATCCTGTTACTTCAAAGCAAGAAAGCCTCAATTACTTTATCAAATATAACTTGACTTTAGCAAAATCTGACTGGTCATTGACCAATTGAGACATTTCTGAATATTTAATAACTTCATCTTGAGTGATGCATATTAAGGGTTGCCTCATGGATTGTGGCACCTGTTTTATTACTGAAACCAGGCTGTGCCCTGACTCGGTTTATATCTTGGAAAGTTGTACAACTGCAGTGACTTTTTAACCTGGCCTCACTTGGCAGATTAGAAGGCTAGCCATCGGGGCTAGGAGATTCCCTAACCCGAAATCCATTGAGATGTTCCAAATAATTCATCACCTGCACTTACCGGTTCTTCTGTACCTCTCTCTAATACACCATTCCCTTTCCGTCACTGTTTTTAATAACCCTTTCATGTCCTCCGTCCCCACCATTAGATTTCCCCTTTGATCCTGGGCTAGCAAGCAGTCAGCATTCTTTAACTTTTTAAAACTATTTTAAAAGCCTTTTGCAATTTTGTTACAGACAGTGACAAGCTGTGGCAGTGTAGTCATTGGTTGTTAATCCCTCCCTATAGCTCAAACCCTCCAACCCTGGCAACATCCTTGTAAATCTTTTACTGAACCCTTTCCAGTTGAACTTGTGAACCCCACCCAGTTTTCCCTTCCTATAGCAGGGAAACCAGACTTGCACACAGTATTCTAAAAGTGGCCTCACGATCAGAGCAGTCTCGGAATGTTCTCAATCGGGTGCTGGGCTGGGTAAGGTATGGCTGGTAGCAACAATTGTTTTCCCAGATGCTGCCATGGTTTGGAAAAGAGCTAGCAATATGAAGGGGCCAAGTTTTTAAACATGGAGCTGTTTTCTCCCACTGCGTTACAGTGGAGAGCCTCCTGCTGTGTGTTTCAGGGGCATTGGCTTTTTTTATGCTGCTGGGATGTGCTGTGTCCCAGTAGCTGCTGGGATGTGCTGTGTCCCAGTAGCTGCTGGGATGTGCTGTGTCCCAGTAGCTGCTGGGATGTGCTGTGTCCCAGTAGCTGCTGGGATGTGCTGTGTCCCAGTAGCTGCTGGACTCCCCCCCCCCCCCCCCACTGCCCACACACACCCCGTGTAGTTTCTGAATACTCAGCTCCCAACTCTCAGTCTAAGCTCAGGCTCCCTGGACTTGGGCAAGCAAACAGGACTGGGTGGGGCTTGTTACAAACAGCTAGCACACTTAGGAAAATGTTTCACTCTTTGGTCTGCACTCTGATAATGCATTAGACCCGTTTTATAAACACCAGAGTGCACTTCCTGCATTTCAAACCTGATGTGGGGGTACTGGGGTGGACAAGGTCAGAAATGAGACAGCACCAGGTTATAGTCCAACCGTTGTATTTGAAATCACAGGCTTTTGGAGCATTGGCCCTGACGCTCACCTGATAAAGGAGCAGCGCTCTGAAAGTTTGTGGTTTCAAATAAAACAGTTGGACTATAACCTGGTGTTATCTGACTTCTGATCTTGTTTCAAACCTGTTTACTTCAGGAAGCTGAGTCATGCATGTTGGAGATTACAGAGATTAGCAAACTGTCCCTATGTTTGACTCCTACCTGTCCTAGAGTGAACTCCTTCCTCCCTCTCTCAAATTGTTTTCATAAAATCGGAATCAGAGTGAAACATGACACACCAGGCAGACTGTCGCACATGAGGCAAAAACCTGCCTTTTGTAGAATCAGTAGGAATCTCTACAGTTCGGTGGGAGAAATTCAGGTCCACCAGAACACTTTCAGTTACTTTCACATCTTGTTTTTACAATATTCCAGCTCCCTGTTCCTGCTTTCTCTCCAGCTTTGTTCTGGTTGCAATGTAGTCTGTACATTCAAATCCCTACATGCAATGCCCTGCCAGTAGCAGTGGTGGACTCTCCCTCTTTATGGGCATTTGAACGGGCATTGGATAGGCATATGGAGGATATTGGGCTAGTGTAGGTTAGGTGGGCTTGGATCGGCGCAACATCGAGGGCCAAAGGGCCTGTACTGCGCTGTATTTTTCTATGTTCTATGGACCTGAACTCACCTGAGTTAGTGTGTCTGAGCAGGCAAGTTATTGGAAATGGACACCACCATCACCCCTCCAGTCCACTCCCAGCCACATTCCTGCACTGCTACTACCTCTCTCTGCCACTCCCTCCCAGTTTAAAGATCACCCATAACAGATTCGGTAACATCTCAGCTTGGTCCATACAGGTTGGACTTTTGAATGTGAGATATTTTACTTTGTGTGGCAAGCATCTTACCAGCAGGAGCAATGCATGAATTACTTGTAAATCATTTTATATGCAAAGGGTCTATTTTAAAAAGATAATCCTGACCAACCTGAATCATTTCACAAGGGGTTCAGTGACTCACTATCTGATGCTAAAACTGGGGAGAGGGCATTAAGCTCTCATTGAGTCAGGGAAACCCAAGCCAATATCGAGGAGATAGTGCTGGTGTTATATTTTACAGATTGTATCAGAGATGCAATTACTGTATACCCTCCTAATGGGGGAGGGGTGCAGTTATATCAGAGTACAACAGGAGTTTAATTTCGATAAATGCGAGGTGCTGCATTTTGGGAAAGTAAATCTTAGCAGGACTTATGCACTTAATGGTAAGGTCCTAGGGGGTGTTGCTGAACAAAGAGACCTTGGAGTACAGGTTCATAGTTCCTTGAAAGTCGAGTCGCAGGTAGATAGGATAGTGAAGAAGGCATTTAGTATGCTTTCCTTTATTGGTCAGAGTACTAAGTATAGGAGTTGGGAGGTCATGTTGCAGCTGTACAGGACATTGGTTAGGCCACTGTTGGAATATTGTGTGCAATTCTGGTCTCTTTCCGATAGGAAGGATGTTGTGAAACTTGAAAGGGTTCAGAAAAAAATTATAAGGATGTTGCCAGGGTTGGAGGATTTGAGCCATAGGGAGAGGCTGAACAGGCTGGGGCTGTTTTCCCTGGAGGGTCGGAGGCTGAGGGGTGACCTTATAGAGGTTTATAAAATCATAAGGGGCATGGATAGGGTAAATAGACAAAGTCTTTTCTCCCGGGGAAGGGGAGTCCAGAACTAGAGGGCATAGATAAAAGACCTCGGTAAGAGATAAAAAAAGGGACCTAAGGGGCAGCTTTTTCACACAGAGGGTGATGTGTGTATGGAATGAGCTGCCAGAGGAAGTGGTGGAGGCTGGTACAATTACAACATTTAAAAGGCATCTGGATGGGTATATGAATAGGAAGGGTTTGGAGGGATATGGGCCAAGTGCTGGCAGGTGGGACTAGATTTGTTTGGGATATCTGGTCGGCATGGACAGGTTGGACCGAAGGGTCTGTTTCCATGTTGTAACTCTCTATGACTCAATGACTTTATTTGAGAAAGATGTGTGTAATTTGATTTATTTTTAGGGCAGACTGATAAGGCCATTAGAACCCACAGCCTTGCCCTTCCTTCCTGTTAGCACCAGCCCTTCATATACCTACCTGTAATATTTGTGAAGGGTGGAGATTCCAAACTTTAAACCTGCCTCAAACAGCAGTGTTTGTGCAGTTAGCATAATGTAAGTCAGCCATGCCTCTGGATTGGGGCATCAATTCCCATAAAAACCCATCTGGTTCACTAATGCCCTTTAGGAAAGAAAATCAGCCATTCTTACCTGGGCTGGCATACGTGTGACTCTCGACCCACAGCAATGTGGATAAATCTTAACTATCATTCTAATTGGATCACTGGCTCGGTCAACACTTATTGCCCATCCCTAATTGCCCAGTGGACGGTTAATACAACCCCACATTGCTGTGAGGCTGGACTCATATGTAAACCATCCAAAGTAGGGACAGCAGATTTCCTTCCTTAAAGGATGTTGGTGAATCAATGGGTTTTTATAACTATTTCATGGTCATCGTAACTGAGATTAGCTTCATACTTCAGATTTATTAACTGAATTTCAAAATCCAGTAGCTGCTGAGGGGTTTGAACTTGTGTCCCTGGAGATTCAGTCTACACCTCTGGATCACTGGCTCCAGGGCCTTTGCTCCTCCACCTCTCAAGATCCTTTGGCAGTAATCCAGAAAGCAGTTCACCATTACCTTCGCTGGACTCATTGCAGATGGATAATAAATACTGAGTTTGACAGAGCCACCCACATCCGTATAACGTGTGTGTTTTTTTTAAAAAAAAGTTCAGCTTGCGATTTTTCAGTAACTAATAGCAAGTTCTGTACCTTTAGCTTTTTAGTGATTTGGAGATAACTTGCATTTTTGTTTTGTCTTAAATAAGATCCTGTTGGGTGTTTTGGAGATTCAAGAGCCGTTCTCTGGAATAGAAAAGGGAGACCAGAAAACAGTTAGATGAAAGCAAACTATGATGGTTGTTGGAAATCGGGGACAAAAACTGAAATTGCTGGAGAAACTCAGCATGTCTGGCAGCCTTTGTGGAGAAACAAGAGTTAACATTTCCCAACTGAAAGAGCGTCATTGGAGTAGAAGCGTTAACTCTGTTTTTCTCTCCACAGGCGCTGCCAAACCTGCTGAGTTTCTCTAGCACCTTCTGGTTTTGTCCCATATTTCCAGCATCCACTGTAGTTTGCTTTTGTCTGTTTTCTGGTCTCCCTTTTCTTGGAGCAAGGTCTTTGAATTATTCACTGAACTCTACTGGATTATATGGTTATAAAGAGAGACGTTTCATTGATGAACCTCGTGCTAATTCTGTGTTTTGGATTCTCTGGGTTGATTGAAAAGCTCTAATGGGCAATAGGATCCTACCTGAATCTGGTCTGTTTTTTGTTTTTTGCAGTGACAGCTACGTTGTACGTGTCAAAGCTGTGGTTATGACCAGAGATGACTCAGGGTGGTTACCACAGGATGGAGGTGGTCTCAGTCGTGTTGGCGTCTGTAAGGTCACACAACCAGACGGCACTGGCAGAAGTGATTTTCTGATCCATGGCGAACGACTTCGAGACAAGCTGGTAAGTCGAACGATGTCTGTGAGGAAGCCCAATAAATGATATCTTTCAATGTTAAAGGAACACTTGTATCCTTCAAATTGAAGAAATCACTCTGACCATTTATGACCAATTCTGTTTTCTGGCCTTTGGTGTAGTTGGCAGGCTCCTGATGCGGTACTTTGACCGTTTGTGTGTTGGCTGTTCTGTCTGTCTGCCTGTCCCTGTTGTCAGTGATGCCATCATTATCATTGAGCTGCTGTCTCTAAGACTGTGGTCCCCTGATGGAAATAGACCAGGGAGGGGCCACTCATGAGGAAATTGCTGTATTTGTTGTCCCACTGCCACGCTCTGCCCCAAAACTCCACTGTTCATGTAGCATCTACCATCAGCTCCACCCCTCCCCCCATTACCTGGATCCTTCAGTGTGGGGAGCTAGGAAGAGATCAACAATCAACCAATGAACTCAGAATATTTTGGATATCATTGAAGATAAATTGTACAATCATTTCAGGAAAACCACCTCCTCCTGCGTAGGGGCCTGGGAGATAGAAATCTTGTTTCGGTTTCATTCTCTGATAACACAGCTGTGATGATGTGAGCAGCTGGTGTTAGTGTGATTGTAGAATGGGTGTCGTTGAGTTATTTTGTACAATGAGATGGTAATATTGTACTTAGACTGCTGGACTTGTCCCACAATCAGACAAACTCTGCAGTGGCTGCCTTCTAGAAAGAACCCGAGCATCTTGCAGTAAGGAAAGCCCTTTTTCACCCAGCATGTGGAACTCACTGCTCTGTGAGGTTGGGAGAGGCAGGAACTCCCATCACATTGAAGAAGGATTTCGATGGTCACGTAGAATGCAGGGGCTGTGGGCCATCTTTTTTTGTTTATTCACTTATCGGATGTGGGTGTTGCTGTCCATCCCTATCCACCCATTAACTAAAGGGTTTGCTCACCTATTTCAGAGGGGCAGTTAAGAGTCACCCACATCGCTGTGGGTCTGGAGTCACATTGAGGCCAACCCAGGTAAGGATGGCAGTTTCCTTCCCTAAAGGACGTTAGTGACCCAGATGGGGTTTTCCAACTATTGACACTTGTTTCATGGACATTACTAGATTCTTAATCCCAGATTATTGAATTCAGATTACACCACCTGCTATGGCAGGATTAGGTCTGGGATTAATTTGATCTGGGTTTACAGTCTAGCATTAACACCACTAAGCCATCGCCTCCACCTTAAGGGTTGGACAATGGAATTAGAATCGTTAGGAGATTGTAACCGGATGAGCTGAAGGGTCTGTTTGTATTGTAGGCCTCTGTGACAGTATCAGCCTTTCGTAGAACATGCAGCTCAGATATAGGCCCAGGCTGAAGTATATTTGCCACTAGCACTGCCTCCGTCCCTCTGCACCTAATGAGACTTTCTGCTTGTTTCTCCATCGTGTGGATCAAGCTGCTCGTTCTGTACATTTTGCTTCATTTCATAAGCACTGTGTTTAAATGGGTTAAGTGATGGTGTTGATAAAAGATTTTGTTTCCTGTTTAAGCCTCCTTCATTTCCCTGTTTCACTTTTGTTAAAATGAAGGCCCTGTCCAAAGCACCTGGTGTATAACCTGTTAGACAAACCTATCTTGTTCAAAGCATGGACCATCAGAACAGGCACGGTCCCCCAGGAAATCCTGCTCACAGTATAGAGCCGTGACAGTGAAACCTGGGAACAGTTGAGCCGTATCTCTCCGTCCTTGTTTATTAATTCTTCCATGATGGAGATGTTGTAAATTTAGTGCCCAGGGGGCTCCTAACATTGCAGTGGGCCTGGACTCACATGTTGGCCACAGCACAGATTTCCTTCTCTGAAGGACATTAGTAAACCAGGTGAGTTTTTACAACAGTCAGTAGTTTAATCTCGCCTTTAATGAGATTATTAATGGAATGTAAATTCCACCAGCTGCCTTGGTGAGATTTGAACCCTCTCCCCAGAAAGTTAGGTTTACTAATCCCAGGATATCACCACTCTGATGTAGGTGATGATTTGTGATGTTGAATCAGCCATAGCAGTTATTAATTGTTGTCACCTCCTCCATTATCCCATCTGGTCAGTGATAGAATTGGATCATATTACTGTCAAATGGACAGGGAGTGTTCAGTTTGAATTATTGGGGGTTTTTAAACAATACAATTCCTGGTGCCATTTAATAACATACAGCTTAATTCTTCTTCTCTAACTTTACAAACACATTCTCTTTATAAGGTGCAAACCATTAAAAATGATGATTCTATAGATTTTGCAGATCAAAGTATACAGGTTTATTTAAAATCAGACAGCATGTAAGCCAGAAGTGATCTTATTCTTCCAGACACTGAGTCGAATCTGTCCTAACACTGCAACTGGAATTGCAGGGACTGTCACTAAGTGAGGTGGAGGTGCTCTGTTTGAAGATGACATTTAAAAATGCACGGTTTGTCATTGGCTGTGTTCAGGTTGTCGAAGCCAGCCAAGCACTGGCATCCCGTGTTTGTTTTCTGTGCTGTGACTGTACTCCCTTTTCCTTTTCTATTTTCATGGTTTTGTTTCTTCCTCTCGCACAAGATTGTATTGGAATGCTTCTTAAAGAAAGACCTGGTTTACACTAAAGCAACTCCGACATTTCACCATTGGATGGTTGACAACAGGAAGTTTGGACTCACCTTTCAGAGCCCTGCAGATGCACGAGCGTTTGACCGAGGAGTAAGGAAGGCGATCGAGGATCTGACCGAAGGTATGTTTTGCCACTTTGCCGACTGTCCAACGTAGCACCAATCAACTGCTCAAACACTGAACAAGGCAGAATGCCTGACTCAGAATAAAATATTTGCTTTATAACCATCACAATTTCACTTTGATTAGATAATTGACATTTTGTGGAAAGGATTAGTTTGCAGATGTACTTGTTTCCTCCTATTGCCTTCGTTACATGAGTTTTCATAAGAAATGGACATAGAAAAGTTTGAGAAATAGCTCCTTGTGTTTGACTCGATATCAAATTTTGTTTCTGTGAAGGAATGTTCTACCGTGTAAAAATTCTGTCCCATTGTTCAGGCAGGGTCTTTTCGACTGATTTCTCTCTGACAGTATGATTTTGTCAGGATGTGTGTTGCCCATAATGTCGATTGGCCTCTCTCAGTCACATCTCTGTGTCCCACTGTTATCCGAATTGACCCAATGAGCACACTTCCCTGTGCGTAGTGAGCATGTTTCCAGAAACCTTTGCAGGATTAGTTTGGCTGAGATTTCAAGGGTGCTGCTGAGCCCCGGGTCCTACATCATCTTATTTTGCAATTTATTTTCGATCTGATCTGCCCCACCCCCTCCCTTTTGCAAGCCTGTTGTTATAAAGTCTTGTATTGGTCAGTGGATTGAAGGCAATGGTCCCTTTTCACTGAGGGACAACCTGGTGTTGATCTTCTAATGAGGAAGGGCATGGCTCCTCTGACCTGCTCTGTCCAGTTCAAAACCACTTCTCTCCCGTAATATTCACAGTAAGCGGTTACTTAGACAGTAATGTTGCTGCTATTCTGTAACCACTTTGTGTGATTTTGGTTTTAATGGTGCCCTTTCTTTCAGGGTCAACAACATCATCTTCAACAATTCAGAATGAAGTGGAGGTCGGCGATGATGATGTTTTTACAGTAAGTAGGAGCTACTGCCAACGTTGGCTATTTTCTTATTTACATGTACCAAGTTGAGGGATTAATTTTAACATCTGTCACTCAAATGAATTGGACTTACTGTTCAAATCGTGAAAAAGTTCAGGACATTGGCTGACAACTTGGAATTCTGGGAGGCAGAACAATACAATGTTTGTGAATGGCTTTTCTGGGATTGAAAACTATAAAAATGTGTCAACGTTTTGATGAGCAAGTCTGAATCTTGTGACTGATTTAAAAGTGTGACGTCTGGTGGACTCATTACTGTGGGTGACCATGAACTTGAAGCTTAAACAGTCGAAGTTTCAGAGAGATGGCCTTATCTGAAACCACAGTGTGTAGACACTTTAGTCTAACGTTCTCAGTGGGAGGAAATTACTAAAGCTTCCTGTATCATTGTGAATGCAAAATTTGTTTTTTGTTGTTGAGTAATGGGAGTCTGTTCCAGGTATCGTCCCAGTCACAAGTTCTCTTTATTTTGACATTGTAAATAATGTGCAAAAGTCATTCAAATGAATCGTATGATTAATTTACAGTTTAGCAGTACCGGGTCTGTGGCTCTGTCCCTTGTCTGTATTGTTGTTCAGTCTTTCTAGTGTGTTTGTCAATAATAAAAAGTCTAGAAGTGTTTTGGAAATGGTAAATGAATTAGATTGTAGAAATGTAGATTGCTGTATCTTTCAAGCTGAATTTGGCATTGTATTTCCTGACAGGACATGATATTCACCTAAAGAAATCTCTGTAGTCAAGTCATGTTGTATGGTACAGCAATCAGTTCATTTTTCAAAAGATGTTTCTGGCAGAATCATTTCAACTATTTTTTTAAAACTTAACTCTAAATAATGCATGTTGGCTGCAGTTATTAATGAATGGGAGTTCAAAGACAGTGAAAGATATTGATGTGTAATGGTGCCTTAGTACCACACCCCCTGCACACATGTGCACAAGTGCAAGCATATACAGACCCCAAAGTGATCTGGGGTGATGAAGGACACCAATATTGAAAGAGAAGACATTTGCAGAAAATTCCTGTGTGGCACATAAGCCCTTAGTGAGCAGCATAATAAGATGTAAATTATGAACCAATCGGCAGGAGGTGCCACAAAAACAGTAACTGAAAAGATTTAATGACCTAGTCCAGTACAGGCTGGCTGAACGCCACTTCTGTCTGCTTCATAAGTTGTGGTTGGTTCCATGTGAAAGTTGTCACTGTATCGGAGTTTATCACAGCTCTCTCATTCGTGTTCAGCTTCAGTTGTACAAACAGAGATCAGCGGCCACCGGGAGCACTGCACTACTCTGAAGGCAGCCTCGGTCCTGCTCATGAGCCATGTCTGATATTGATCAGAATGGGACTGGGCTTTACGGGATTGGACAGTGGAGAGGGTACACCAGCCTGACTTCTGTCCTATTGTATCTAGAACGTTAACCAATGATCTGATTTGAGGTGTTGAAAATGAGGAGCGGATTTGACTGAGTGGATGAAGAGGAAATATTTCCATGGGGAATACAGAATAAGGAAGCAAGAGTGTATTTAGCAAGAACTACTGCATACACCAGCTAGTAAACATTAGGAACATTGCTCACACCCCTCTCAGCTATGGACGCAGGTGTGGGAGGCTGGTGGATCCACTGAGATCTCTCAGTTATTGTTGAGCAAGTAAGCCAAAGGGTATGGGGATAAGGTTAAATGGATGAGCTGATTGGATTGAAGGAGAGCAGGGAAGATTTCCTCTGTTCCCTGGGCCAATATCTATCCCTTGGGCAGCACTGCTGCCTCACAGCGCCAGAGACCTGGGTTCAATTCCCGACTCAGGCAACTGACTGTGTGGAGTTTGCACGTTCTCCCCGTGTCTGCGTGGGTTTCCTCCGGGTGCTCCGGTTTCCTCCCACAGTCCAAAGATGTGCAGGTCAGGTGAATTGGCCATGCTAAATTGCCCGTAGTATTAGGTAAGGAGTAGATGTAGATGTAGGGGTATGGGTGGGTTACGCTTCGGCGGGGCGGTGTGGACTTGTTGGGCCGAAGGGCCTGTTTCCACACTGTAAGTAATCTAATCTAATCTAATCTAATCACTGAAACAGGTGGCTCTGATCGCTCACATTATTGTTGGGAGCTTGCTGTGTACAATTTGACTGCCTGTTTCCTACATTTCTAACTAAGACTATACTTTGAGAGTGCCTGATTGGTTGTAAAGTGCTTTTGGAAATGGTCATGAAAGGTGCTATATGAATGTAGATCTTACTTCTCTTCCTTGGAGTAGACATCATCAGCGATCTGACAGAACGCACTGGCTCGTGGGACTGAATGGCCTCCTTGTGTTGTTGCTAACAATGTTTTTCCAAATGTTCAGGGACTTTAAGGAGCAGGGTGGCCTGAAGCCAGTCACAATGTCCTGATGGGATCCAGGGATGGGGAATACTTTTATCTAGTGACCCAACTGTTCCCATCTGAAGGTGCTTTGTACCTTCTGCCTTTGTGATGAGATTAGATTCCCTACAGTGTGGAAACAGGCCCTTCGGCCCAACCAGTCCACACCGACCCTCCGAAGAATAGCCCACCCTGACCCATTTCCCTCTGACTAATGCATCTAACACTATGGAGTAATTTTGCATGGCCAATTCACCCTAACATAGTCTTTGGACTGTGGGAAAGGAAACTGGAGGAAACCCACGCAGACGCGGGGAGAATGTGCAAACTCCACACAGACAGTCACCCGAGGATGGAATCGAACCTGGGACCCTGGTGCTGTGAGGCAGCAGTGCTCACCACTGAGCCACTGTGTCCGGGTGATGGCCAGCACCCAGTCTGCATGCTTCATCCACATTGGTCGATGGATTTCTGCTTTGCTGTAATTGGATGGATAGGATTCTGCCCCTTCAGTACCAGAGCTGAGTAGGCCAGTGTTTTATGCTGAACAAGAGCAGCCGTGCACCAAGGTTCCTGCAGAAGTGACTTCCTTCTGTCCTCGTGTCCCTGCGAAAACTTGGCAGTGAGCCGAGAGACGCCACACCCGTGCACGCTGGTGACAAATTACCTGCACCGAGACAGCCTCACCACGAGGAGCAAAACGATCTGAGTCTGGTGTGAATGTGTCTGCTGTTGCAGAATGCTGTCCTCAGACCCAAGGTGATGGGTGGGAATCTCTCCCGTGCCCTTGAGACCTCCAGGTAAAAGGGATCATTTCACCAGCTCGTCATGCCCTGCCATTCCTCACCTGCTGTCCCCTATACCCGGGAGGGGGTGGAGAATACTTGAGTTTTCTTCAAGGGCCTCCCCCCTCACAGTGTTTGCCCCTCTGCGTCGATCCGAACTTTACTTTGTTGATTCTTGTGACATAGCGACCCATTAATCGTTTGGAGTAATTAGAGGCTGATATTCTGCAGAGGTGCTCCGACTTTATGACAAAGGAAATGCGTCACAAAAAGGAAGGTGTCCCTTACCTTTGCCATTTGTGATATTTATGGCGTTCTGTAACACCCCATTGCAGCGTTTTTGGAGGTTTGACTAGTGTGGGGGGGGGGGGTGTATTTTGAAATAAAATTATAACTTGACATTGACTCCTTCACTGGTGAGGAAATATTTTCTGTGGAAGCACCATGATCTAAGTTTGTTTGTCATGGGATTAAGACTCTGAAATAAGCAGAGACAGAGTGGCTTAAGCTTTGCTATTTTGATCTTTCTGGGCTGGAAGCAATCAGAAAAGGCAGTGTCTCCGGGCAGGGGTTAACACACAGCATCTCATTCACTTCCAGTGCTTTGTCACCATGTTATGAAGAGAGGAGCAGGAAGCTCGGTTCAAAGGTGATTTCCTCTGCTCTTCTGTCAAACTATCAATTAGCAGCTGCTCCCAGACTAGCTGCCAGAGTGATCTATTGGTGTATCGTACAAAGCCAAGTATACTCAGTATACAGTCCCATCTGCTGCTCTAAAGCTATCTGCTGATGTCTGTTTCATAAATAGTCCTCTCCCTTCCCTTCCCCTTGCCCTGCCCCCCCCACACTCCCAGTGCTTCATATGACCATGAGATATAGGAGCAGAATTAGGCCATTCAACCCATCCAGTCTGCTCCACCATTCGATCGTGGCTGATATGTTTCTCAACCCCATGTTTTTGCCTTCTCCACATAACTCTTCATCCCCTTACAAAACACCAACCGATCTCAATCTTAAATACACTCAATTATTTGGTCTCCACAGCCCTCTGTAGCAATGAGTCCCGCAGATTCCCCACCCTCCGGCTGAAGAAATTCCTCCTCATCTCAGTTCTAAAGGGTTGTCCCTTCACCCTGAGGCTTTGTCCTCAGGCCCTAGTCTCTCCTACTGATGGAAACATATTCTCCACGTCCACTCTATCCAGGACCCTCCGGATTCTGTAAGTTTCAATCAGATCCAGCGCACCCCCCGCCCCCCCCCTGCCCCCCCGATCCTTCCAGTACAGACCCAGGGTCCTCAACTACTCCTCAAATGACAAGCCCTTCACCCCCAGGATCATCCTTGTAAACCACCTCTAGATCCCCCTGCAACACCAGCACATCCTTCCTTAGATATGACACCCAAAACCACACTCAATGTTCCAAAAGCGGCCCGATCACAGCCTGAAACACCCTCAGCAATACATCTCTGCTCTTGTATTCTAGACCCTCTTAAAATGAAAGCTAACATTGCATTTGCCTTCCTAACTGCCAACTCAACGTGCGTGTTAACCTTCAGACAATCCTGAACTAGGATTCCCAAGTCCCTTTGTGGCCCAGATTCCTGAGGTCTTTCCCTGCCAATGCATTGCTTGCTAGCTCTCTGCCTGTTTTCTTGCTCTCTCTTTTTTTCTCTCTTTTTTTTCCCTCTTTTGTTTTCTCTCTCTTGCTCCCCTTGCCCTCTGATGTCTCTTTCTATTCCCTCTCGTGCTTGCGCTCTCTCTCTGTTTTCTCTCGCTCTCTTTTCTCGTGTGCTCTCTCTCTCTCTCTCTCTGTCTTCTCTCACGTGCTCTCTCTCTGTTTTCTCTCGCGCATGCTCTCTCTTTTCTCTCCTGCTCGGTCTCTCTTTTGCGCTCTCTCTATTTTCTCTTGCGCACTCTCTCTTTTCTCTTGCGCTCTCTCTCTTTTCTCTTGCGCGCTCTCTCTTTTCTCTTGCGCGCTCTCTCTTTTCTCTTGCGCGCTCTCTCTTTTCTCTTGCGCGCTCTCTCTTTTCTCTTGCGCGCTCTCTCTTTTCTCTTGCGCGCTCTCTCTTTTCTCTTGCGCGATCTCTCTATTTTCTCTTGCGCTCTCTCTCTATTTTCTCTTGCGCTCTCTCTTTTCTCTCTCGCGCTCTCTCTTTTGCACACTCTCTCTATTTTCTCTTGCGCTCTCTCTTTTCTCTCTCGCGCTCTCTCTTTTGCACGCTCTCTCTCTTTTCTCTTGCGCGCTCTCTCTTTTCTCTTGCGCGCTCTCTCTTTTCTCTTGCGCGCTCTCTCTTTTCTCTTGCGCGCTCTCTCTTTTCTCTTGCGCGCTCTCTCTTTTCTCTTGCACGCTCTCTCTTTTCTCTCGCACACTCTGTTTTCTCTCTCGCGCTCTCTTTTCTTGCACGCTCTCTATGTTTTCTCTTGTGTGATCTCTCTTTTCTCTCGCTCGTGCTCTCTGTTTTCGCTCTCTCTCTGTTTTCACTCTTTCTGTTTTCTCTCACCCGCTTTCTCTGGTTTCTCTTGCTCGCTGTCTCTTGCTCACTCTCTCTCCCTGTTTTCTCTCGCATGCTGTCTCTCTCCATCCCTTATTTTTTTTCTCTCTCTCTGTTTTCGCTTGCTCTCTATCTCTGTGTCTGTCTGTCTCGCTCTTTCACCTTGCTCTCTCTCTCCTCGCGCGCGCCGCTCTCTCTCCTCGCACGCGCCGCTCTCTCTCCTCGCGCTCTCTCTCCTCGCTCCTCGTGCTCTCTCTCTCCTCCCTCCTCGTGCTCTCTCTCTCTCCTCCCTCCTCGTGCTCTCTCTCTCTCCTCCCTCCTCGTGCTCTCTCTCTCCTCCCTCCTCGTGCTCTCTCTCTCCTCGCGCGCGCTCTGTCTCCTTGCTCCTTGTGCTCTCTCTCCTCGCGCGTTCTCTCTCCTCGCGCATTCTCTCTCGTGCTCGCTGTCCTCGCACCTCGTGCTCGCTCTCCTCGTGTGCTCTCTCTCTCTTTGCGTGCTCTCGCTCTTGCTCTCGCTCTCTCTCACTCTCGCTCTCTCTCTCGCTCTCTCTCTCGCTGTCTGTCTCTCGCTCTCGCTCTCTCTCGCTCTCTCGCTCTCTCTCTCTCTCTCTCTCGCTGTCTGTCTCTCTCTCTCGCTCTCTCTCTCTCGCTCTCTCTCTCGCTCTCTCTCTTGCTCTCTCTCGCTCTCACTCTCTCTCTCTCTCTCTCTCTCTCTTGCTGTCTGTCTCTCGCTCTCGCTCTCTCTCTCGCTCGCTCTCGCTCTCTCGCTTGCTCTCTCTCTCGCTCTCTCGCTTGCTCTCTCTCTCGCTCTCTCTCTTGCTCTCTCTCTTGCTCTCTCTCTCTTTCTGTCTCTCTCTCTCTCTCTTGCTGTCTGTCGCTCTCTCTCGCTCTCTCTTGCTCTCTCTCGTGCTCTCGCTCTCTCTCTCGCTCGCTCTCTCGCTTGCTCTCTGTCTCGCTCTCGCTCGCTTTCTCTCTCTCTCTCTCTCTCTTGTTCTCTCTCTCTCTCTCTCTTGCTCTCTCTCTCTCGCTCTCTCTCTCTCACTCTGTTCTCTCCGAGCTGCTGCATTACCCAATTGTTGCTGCCAGCCTCTGGCCTTGTTTGCTGTAGCAGTGTGTGTGATGGATCGCAGCTGATGGGGTCAGGGAAACAGTTGCTTTCATTCTGTCAGTGGGGACTTGATGAGTGAGTTCCAAAGGAGAGGAAGTGACCCTTTCTAAATGCTTGTCTGGCCCTGAATAATCCCAGGCAGCACCGACGTGGATCTCCAGCAGGGGGTAAGGAGGGTCAAGGCCTGATGAATGATGTGCAATAACAGAAGCTGGAACCTCCCCCCACCCCCCTCTGCACATCCCCTGGATCCTGCTGATGGAGTTACCATCGCCGTGACATCATCAGTAGATAACTCTGATACTTCATACAGAGAGTTTGGTCAGAATTCAGTCAGAATCGAATGCAGTCCCTTAATTTTACCATCACCCCTGAAGATCTTTACATTTTGAGTGTAATGTGACAGTGCTCCCTGCCCCGATCCAACCCAGGGAAGGAGCTGTAGGCTTCCTCTCAGCCCTTCAATCATTACGACTGGACTTGGAGACGTTCAGCAAAGATCAAGTCAACTGCTCAGTCTATCTCTTTGTCGTCTCCTCTTGCTTTGTTCAGGTAGGTAAGGCAAATTTAGTTTGGGGTTATGTTCCACACGGACTGAAGGGTCTGTTTTCATACTGTGTGACTATCTTTTTTTCCCTCTCTCGTTTTCTCTCTCTCATCCTTTCTCCCTCCCTCCCCCCCTCTCTCTCTCTTGCCTTCTCTGTAACTCTGCTGGAAATGAATATCTTTTAGAGGCCTCAGTCATGGGCTCTGGGCTGACTGAGCCCAGCATTTATTCCCTGTCCCTAGTTGCCCCCTTGAGAAGGTGGGGGTGAGCTGCCTTCCTGAACCGCCGCAGTTAGACCCACAATGTCCCTTGGGGAGGAAATTCCATTTTGATCTAGCTGTTAATCAACCACAATCTAGCTGTACAGGAGAGGCTCTTTGGCCAAATATATTGCATCAGCTACAATCGTCCCACTTGCCTGCTCTAGGCCCACAGCCCTGAATGTTATGACATTTCACCTGCTCATCCAAGTGCTTTTTTAAAAGTTCTGAGGTTTCCTAGGCAGTGCATTCCAGATTCTCAGCACCTTCTCTGGGTGAGGGAAAGGGGGGAACATTTCCTGTAAAGCTCCCCCCTTTCACTCCCTGTCCCCTTGTTATTGGCTTGTTGGGCTGATGGGCCTGTTTCCACATGGTAGGGATACTACTCTATGGACCCTTCAATTAAGGGAACCAGCTGCTTCCTGTCCAAGTTCCCCCATCATCTCTCACACCTGTATCAGGGATCCCCCAAATTTCTCTGCTCCAAAGAAAACTCAAAGGTAAGCTTATTGCTGAAATGCTGCATCTCAGGCAACATCCTCGTTGATGTCCTCAATGCCCCCTCCAGTGCAATCCCACCCTCCCTATAGGGTGGGGACTAGAACTGCACACAGTACTCCAACCATGGCCTAACCAACGTCCTGTACAGCTCCAACATACCCTCCCTACTCTTATAATCCGTGCCACCACCAATAAAGGCGAGTGCCCTGTATGTCTTTCCAACTCTCCTATTAACCTGGTGCCTTTAGGGTATATGGGCAAACACCCAGCATCCCTGTATTCCTCTGAGCTTCTTGGTATCCTGGCAACCCTTGTCCTGCACCTCCTTCCAAAGTGTATCACCTCTCACTTGGCAGTAAGTTCCTTCTGTCCGTCAGGTGACTCCGTCTACATCCTTCAGCAATGTCCCTCTGTCAGCCATCCCATCAGTCTGTGTTATCCTATCTCACGTGTTGCTACCTTTCACCCTCTTGTTCATTGTGCCCCCCCCCCCCCCCCCCCCCCGCCCAGTGGGATTACAGGGAGCAGGTGAGGACAATGTTTCTGCTGCTGTTTACTTGATTCCATACCCCTCTCCCCACCCCGAGGGTGACCCTGACTTGCAGAGATTGGAGGACACTCTGTGAACCATGGAGAGCTCCTCAACGTCTTCTCTGTCACTCTCTACATCTGACCCTGGCTTCTACCTTACCTACGGGTTTTAATTTGTTTCTTGTTTTGCTAACCTCTTTGCAGTCTTCACATCGCCTCACCACCCCTTCCCCCCCCCCCCCCCGCCAACTCCACCAACTGTCCTCCCTGATCCCCCTCATCACCCACCCTCACCTTCTCAAAAAAATGACTAAGTTTTTTTATCAGTGCTTTTAACTTCTCCAAAAGCACGAGTCAGAAGTGTGATGGGATACTCCCCACTTGTCCTGGATGAGTGCAGCTCCAACAACACTCAAGAACCTTAACACCATCCAGGACAAAGTAGCCCACTTGATTGGCACCACGTCCACAAGCATCCCCTCCCTCCCCCAGCGACATTCAGTCGCAGCAGTGTATACCATCTACAAGATGCACTACAGAAATTCACCAAAGACCCTTAGACGGCACCTTCCAAAACTCAACCACTTCCATCTAGAAGGTCAAGACCAGCAGGAACATGGGAGCCCCACCCCCTGCAAGTTCCCCTCCATTCTGACTTGGAAATATATCACCATCGCTGGATCACAATCCTGGAATTCCCTCCCTCAGGGCATTGTGGGTCTACCTACAGCACATGGACTGCGGCTGTTCAAGAAGGCAGCTCACCCCCACCTTCTGAAGTGAAATTAAGAGTGGGTAGCAAATTTTGGAGTAGTCATTGATGCCCACACCCCTTGAACAAATAAAAGGCAAACTGCTTCATTGTTGTGATCCAGTTCCACTGTAGTGGAATATTTGATTTCAAAGGGCACTGTGGTTTGAAAAAATGCCTGGTGGCATGATGATTTATCCTGCCTTTCATCCAATCTCGCCTGCTTTATAAATAAAGCAAGGTTGTCATGGTAACCAGTTGATATGTTCAAATTCTGGTTATTTATTAAGAAGATCTTGTTTACTACTCAGTGAGATTCACATTTCTTTGCAAGGCAACTGACATCCATTTTATCACATTGTGCCAAACTATCAAAAGATTATTGACGGATTTAATAGCCGAGGGCTTAATTTCAAAGCTTTTACAATAAAAGGAAAGTCCAAGTGAGCAGCTTTATAATATATAGCTTCCTCTGTCACTCATTTCAGCAACGACTTGGATCCAGTTCAGAGCTTTGGAGTGCTCCCCCACTCTGACGCTGCTGCTGTATCAGACTCTGTCCCAATGCAACTTTGAAACCTGAAGGGTCATACTGAATCCCAGTGTTGACTGTGCATTGCTGTATCCAAGCATTTAGTCCCCTCGATGTGTCTGTCTGTCTCTCCCTCTCCCCTCTTGCTCTGTGCCCCCATCTTTTTTAATCTCTCTTGTGTTTGCCCTCCCTCTATCTTTGTCCTCTCTCTTTCCCTCGATCTCCCTCTCCTTTCACTTCCTATCTCCTAATTCTGCCATTTTTTCTTGGTTTTCTTTGTGCTCACTCTCCCCACTCCCACCCCACTTTTTTTGGCACACTGTCTCTCTCTCTCTCTCTCTGTCTGTCCTGCTCTCCCTTTCTGGGCCCCTCACGCACTCGCTCGCTCTCTCTCCCTCCCCCTGGTGTATCCTGTCTGCCTGGTGAAGAGCTCTCCGTGTCTAACTTGTTTTGAGGGTGAAAGGTTGTTTTTCCCAGTTAGTGTTTGGAGCAGGCTAGTGCAAGTTCCATTTTAAAATGAGGAGTTGTGACATGAGGTCGCAATGAATAGATGTTGCTCTGATAATTCTACGATTTATTTCAAGATTTTCAAGTGCTCGGTGAACCAAGTGAGGAGATTGTGGTGGCACGATCTCTCCCGGTGTGGCACTGTCTGTGTGTGTCTCTCTCTCTCCCCCCCCGTTGTGGCACTGTCTGTCTCTCTCTCCCATTGTGGCACTGTCTCTCTCTCTTTCCCCCGTTGTGGCATGTCTCTCTCTCTCCCCCCGTTGTGGCACTGTCTGTCTCTCTTTCCCCCGTTGTGGCACTGTCTCTCTCTCTCCCCCCATTGTGGCACTGTCTGTCTCTTCCCCCCCCCCCGTTGTGACACTGTCTGTCTCTCTCTCTCCCCCATTGTGGCACTGTCTGTCTCTCTTTCCCCCGTTGTGGCACGGTCTGTCTCTCTCTCCCCCCGTTGTGGCACTGTCTGTCTCTGCCCCCCCCCCCTGTTGTGGCACTGCCTGTCTCTCTCTCCCCCCCCGTTGTGGCACTGTCTGTCTCTGCCCCCCCCCCTGTTGTGGCACTGCCTGTCTCTCTCTCCCCCCCCGTTGTGGCACTGTCTGTCTGTCTCTCTCTCCCCCGTTGTGGCACTGTCTGTCTCTCTCTTCCCCCCTCCCCGTTGTGGCACTGTCTGTACTCTGCCCCATTGTGGCACTGTCTGTCTCTCTCTCTCCCCCGTTGTGGCACTGTCTGTCTCTCTCTCCCCCCGTTGTGGCACTGTCTGTCTCTCTCTCTCTCCCCCCGTTGTGGCACTGTCTGTACTCTGCCCCATTGTGGCACTGTCTGTCTCTCTCCCCCCGTTGTGGCACTGTCTGTCTCTCTCTCTCTCCCCCCGTTGTGGCACTGTCTGTACTCTGCCCCATTGTGGCACTGTCTGTCTCTCTCCCCCCGTTGTGGCACTGTCTGTCTCTCTCTCTCTCCCCCCGTTGTGGCACTGTCTGTCTCTCTCTCTCCCCCGTTGTGGCACTGTCTGTCTCTCTCCCCCCGTTGTGGCACTGTCTGTCTCTCTCCCCCCGTTGTGGCACTGTCTGTCTCTCTCCCCCCGTTGTGGCACTGTCTGTCTCTCTCCCCCCGTTGTGGCACTGTCTGTCTCTCTCCCCCCGTTGTGGCACTGTCTGTCTCTCTCCCCCCGTTGTGGCACTGTCTGTACTCTGCCCCATTGTGGCACTGTCTGTCACTCTCCCCCCGTTGTGGCACTGTCTGTCTCTCTCTCTCCCCCGTTGTGGCACTGTCTGTCTCTCTCCCCCCGTTGTGGCACTGTCTGTCTCTCTCACCCCATTGTGGCACTGTCTGTCTGTCTCTCTCTCCCCCCATTGTGGCACTGTCTGTCTCTCTCTCCCCCCATTGTGGCACTGTCTGTCTCTCTCTCCCATTGTGGCACTGCCTGTCTCTCTCTCCCCCCGTTGTGGCACTGTCTGTCTCCCTCTATCCCATTGTGGCACTGTCTGTCTCTCTCTCCCCCCGTTGTGGCACTGTCTGTCTCTCTCTCCCCCCGTTGTGGCACTGTCTCTCTCTCTTCCCCCATTGTGGCACTGTCTCTCTCTCTCTCCCGTTGTGGCACTGTCTGTCTCCCTCTATCCCGTTGTGGCACTGTCTGTCTCTCTCTCCCGTTGTGGCACTGTCTGTCTCTCTTTCCCCCGTTGTGGCACTGTCTGTCTCTCCCCCCATTGTGACACTGTCTGTCTCTCTCTCTCCCATTGTGGCACTGTCTGTCTCTCTCCCCCCGTTGTGGCACTGTCGGTCTCTCTCTCCCCCCGTTGTGGCACTGTCTGTCTCTCTCTCCCCCGTTGTGGCACTGTCTGTCTCTCTCCCCCCGTTGTGGCACTGTCTGTCTCTCTCTCTCTCCCCCCGTTGTGGCACTGTCGGTCTCTCTCTCCCCCCGTTGTGGCACTGTCTGTCTCTCTCTCCCCCGTTGTGGCACTGTCTGTCTCTCTCCCCCCGTTGTGGCACTGTCTGTCTCTCTCTCTCTCCCCCCGTTGTGGCACTGTCTGTCTCTCTCTCCCCCCGTTGTGGCACTGTCTGTCTCTCTCCCCCCGTTGTGGCACTGTCTGTCTCTCTCTCTCTCCCCCCGTTGTGGCACTGTCGGTCTCTCTCTCCCCCCGTTGTGGCACTGTCTGTCTCTCTCTCCCCCGTTGTGGCACTGTCTGTCTCTCTCCCCCCGTTGTGGCACTGTCTGTCTCTCTCTCTCTCCCCCCGTTGTGGCACTGTCTGTCTCTCTCTCTCCCCCCGTTGTGGCACTGTCTGTCTCTCTCTCCCCCCGTTGTGGCACTGTCTGTCTCTCTCTCCCCCGTTGTGGCACTGTCTGTCTCTCTCTCTCCCCCGTTGTGGCACTGTCTGTCTCTCTCCCCCCGTTGTGGCACTGTCTGTCTCTCTCTCTCCCCCGTTGTGGCACTGTCTGTGATTGTTGGGAAACATTGCTGTTGGTTTGAGAGAATGGGAGATTTAGTTTCGTCTGGATTTGTAGTTGGTGGACCGTGTTCTTGGGGGGATTTGCTGGCAGGTGGGTGTGCTTTTCTCACTCTCCTGTTGTGTGGAGAGGAGTTACACAAACTTGTTTCATTTCAGTGAAACGTTACCAGCCAGTCTCCTGAAGGCGGCGTGAAATCAAACCAGTGTCTGGTTGCGGTGCCTTCCTCTGAAAGCACGTTGGTGACCCTCCCTCTGGTGAGCTGGTGAAGAGTGAGACACAAACCCGCTTTGTTTAAAGTCTTGGCGTAGGAGGCAAGCTGCTGCAGTTTATAAACATGGTTGTGTTTGTGAAACGGACGAGTAGACAATCAGCTGATGAACAGCTTCCTGTTAGGCCCTGCTGGCTTTAGGGAATCCTAATCGCAGCTCTCCCAACTGAAACCCTGGGAACATGCTGCAAGGAACTGGGCTCTTGGACTGTGTCGAACGAGGTTAGAAACGGCACCACACTTCTCTGGGAGCTGGGGCAGGTCAGATGTGTCTCACCGGAGACAGGCAACACGCACGCAGACTCTCTTACACACTTACACACTCACTCTCACACACTCTAACCCTCTCTCTCACACACTCACACACACTCACCCTCTCACTCACACTCTCGCACTCACTCACTCTCTCGCACTCTCTCTCACTCACTCACTCTCTCTCTCTCTCTCTCTCGCACACTCTCTCTCTCGCACTCTCTCTCTCGCACTCTCTCTCTCGCACTCTCTCTCTCGCACTCTCTCTCTCGCACTCTCTCTCTCGCACTCTCTCTCTCGCACTCTCTCTCTCACACTCTCACCCTCTCTCACACCCTCTCTCACACCCTCTCTCACACCCTCTCTCACACCCTCTCTCACACCCTCTCTCACACCCTCTCTCACACCCTCTCTCACACCCTCTCTCACACCCTCTCTCACACCCTCTCTCACACCCTCTCTCACACCCTCTCTCACACCCTCTCTCACACCCTCTCTCACACCCTCTCTCTCTCTCACCCACTCTGTCTCTCTCACCCACTCTGTCTCTCTCACCCACTCTGTCTCTCTCACCCACTCTGTCTCTCTCACCCACTCTGTCTCTCTCTCACACTCTCTCTCTCTCTCTCTCTCTCTCTCACTCTCTCTCTCTCTCTCTCTCACACTCTCTCACTCTCTCACACTCACTCTCTCACACTCTCTCTCACACTCACTCTCTCACACTCTCTCTCACACTCTCTCTCACACTCTCTCTCACACTCACTCTCTCACTCTCTCTCTCACTCTCTCTCTCTCTCTCTCACACACTCTCTCACTCTCTCACACTCACTCTCTCACACTCTCTCTCACACTCACTCTCTCACACTCTCTCTCTCTCGCACACTCACTCTCTCACTCTCTTACACTCACTCTCTCACTCTCTCACTTTCTCTTTCTCTCACACACATACAAACACACAGCATGCTGAAGGACACTCTCACTCTGCAAACTCTGGACCATTTTCAAAAACAGAAACGACGTTAGCCTGCAATTTTCTCATGGTTATATTTAAACATACAATGTGGATGTCCAGAACATTGCAAACTTATTTTAAGAAACAAGAAATATGTTGTTCCTTCTGCTTTCTTTGTTATAGTCTTTCAGTATGGGCCTTTTATGCACAAGGCGTTGAGTACAATTTTACTGGACGTCTCCTGATGGGTTAAGAATAAAAACTGTTTCTAATGTTTCCTTGAGAATTGTATAAAGTGGCCGTTCGGCCTGTTGTAGCATTGCAACCTCTTACAAAAATCTCTCCAATTTGTCTTCTCTCCCTACACTGCCCAGAAATTGTGTTCATTTGGAGATGCCAGTGTTGGACTGGGGTGGACAAAGTTAAAAATCACACAACACCAGGTTATAGTCCAACAGGTTTATTTGAAGCACTAGCTTTTAGAGCACTGCTCCTTCATTAGGTTGTGGAGTGTACTCCACTCCACTGAGTCGAAGAGACTGTCACACAGTGTCTGTCTGTCTCTCTCTTTCTCTATATCTCTGTGGGCAGCACGGTGGCACAGTGGTTAGCACTGCTGCCTCGCAGCGCCGGAGATCCGGGTTCAATTCCCGCCTCAGGCGACTGACTGTGTGGAGTTTGCACGTTCTCCCCGTGTCTGCGTGGGTTTCCTCCGGGTGCTCCGGTTTCCTCCCACAGTCCAAAGATGTGCAGGTCAGGTGAATTGGCCATGCTAAATTGCCCGTAGTGTTAGGTAAGGGGTAGATGTAGATGTAGATGTAGGGGTATGGGTGGGTTACGCTTCGGCGGGGCGGTGTGGACTTGTTGGGCCGGAGGGCCTGTTTCCACACTGTAAGTAATCTAATCTAATCTCTCTCTATATCTCTCTCTATATCTCTATCTCGCTCTCTCGCTTGCTGTCTTGCTCGCTCGTGTGCTCTCTCTCTCTCTCTGTATCTCTGTATCTCTCTCTATCCCCCTACCTCCCTCTCTCTCTCCCTCTCTCTCTCTCCCTCTCTCTCCCTCTCTCCCTCTCTCCCTCTCTCCCTCTCTCTCCCTCTCTCCCTCTCTCCCTCTCTCTCTCTCTCTCTCCCTCTCTCTCTCTCTCTCTCCCTCTCTGCTTATGGGTTAGCTCTGGCCTTCTAGCTGATGAAGATCTTACAGTGATGAGGTTTCTCTGAGTACAGGTCTGGGTATGAATGTGATAGGCTTGCAGATTTCATCGTAGGAGCAAGAGTAGACCATTCAGCCCATCAAAGCTGTCTCTCATTGAAAGCCAATGTCTGATCTGGTTGTGGTCTCAGCTCCACCTTTCTGTCATACCCTTCCTCCTCCAGCCCAACCCTTCAACCTCTTATTAAACAGCCACCCATCTGCCTCGGTCTTGGACAGTCTTTAAAAAGGCGAATCATAGTTTGTTCACAACATCCTGATGTGAGGTTTCTGATGCAATAGCTGGGGATGGCCTCCAGGGTTTGGATTATTGACCCTTGACCCTTCCTTGAAGCAGAAAGACCGGATCTACCTTCAGTCAAAAGTCAGGCCTGAACCTGCTGGGGAAGTGGGATCGCACCAAGCCCAGCAGGGATGGGGAATCTATTCCCACGTGTGAAAGGAGCGAGAAAGACAGGGCACCAATTCAACCCAAATGCCATGTCAGTGTTCATTTCAAGAGGCCTAGAATACAAGGGCAGGGAGTTGCTGCTGAAGCTCTGTAAAGCTCTGGTCAGTCCACATTTGGAATATTGTGAGCAGGTTTTGCACTCCATATCTAAGGAAGGATGTGTTGGCATTGGAGTTTAGAAGGATGAGGGGGGAAGGATCAGATTGAAACTTACAGAATAGTGAGGGGCCTGGGATAGAGTGGATGTGGACAACATGTTTCCACTGGTAGGAGAGACTAGGACCCTAGGGCACAGCCTCAGGGTGAAGGGACAACCCTTTAGAACTGAGATGAGGAGGAATCTCTTCAGCCAGAGGATGGGGAATCTGTGGGACTCATTGCCACAGAGGACTGTGGTGACCCAGTCATTGAGTGTCTTTAAGACCAAGATAGGTTCATGATTTAGTAAAGGGATGAAGGCTTACTGGGAGAAGGTAGGACCATGGAGTTGAGGAACATATATCAGCCATGATCAAACAGTGAAGCAGACTCAATGGGCTGAATGGCCTACATCTGCTCTTATATCTTATGGTCTTATTGAAATGTGCCACATTTGTATGGGGCTGGGACAGGGTAGATGCAGAGAGGTTGTTTCCCATGGTGGGAGAGTCTAGGACCAGAGGGCATCATCTCCAAGTAAGGGGTCACACATTGAAGACAGACCTGGGGAGGAATGGCTTCTCTCTGAGGGGAGTGAATCTGTGGAATTCTTTACTGCAGAGGGCTGTCGAGGCTGGGTCGTTCAGTCTCTCCAAGGCTGAGATAGACAGATTTCAAATCACTAAGGAGGAGCTGATGGCTGCTAGAAAGGGCTGGAATGTGGACTTGAGGATTGTCAGGTCAGCCATGTTCTCATTGAATGGTAGGACGGAGTTGATGGGCTGAGTGGCCTACACCTATATCTTGCAGAAGAGTGTAGTTGGTTTGATGCTTCTCATTGTGCCTGTACATTGGAAGGCTGATGCATGTCAAACTGCCTTTCCAAATGCTTGGAGGGTTTTGAAGGCTTTAAATAATTTACAACTTAATTATCTGTCGCCTCTCAGCTTCCTGGAGGCACTTTTTTTTTGTTTGAAAACTCCACTCAGTCCATTCCGGTTTTAAGGCTGATGTAAACTGAAGCAAGTTGCCAGTCTGTCTGTCTGTCTTTGTTCGGGGAGGGGGGGGGGGGAGGGGCACGGCACATTTTAATCTTCGTGGATGCTGTATTTGTGCTGTGTGTGCTGCACTAGCCTGGCAACAGTGAAGATACAAAGAGATGTTAAAATGCAAGGGTCTTTACTGTGTGTGTGAGTGTGTGTGTGTGTGTGTGGGGGGGGGGGGGGAGGGGGGGAGAGAGAACTGGCATTTTGTATGGCAGAGGTGGCAACAACAACAACTTGTATAGCACCTTATGGACCAGGTGCATCTCAAGGTGATCCTAAACAATGTTTGACTGGGGTCACGTGAGTCTTTCAATCAGGTGACAAAAAGTTTGAATATCTTAAAGGAGGGATAATGAGGTTGAGAAGTGGGGGTTTAGGGGAGGGGGAGCAGTTCCATACTTTAGCCCTGTCGACCACCCCCCACCCTCAGCAGCTGAAAGCCCAGCAGAATGGTAAAAGATCTATAGAAGCACAGGAAGCTGCAGTGACTGGAGGAGATGACGACAGAATTTTGACAGTGTGGGGATACTCTGCGCAGTATCAAGGACAGGGGTGCACCAGATGTTTGCTTCAGGTCAAAGGTACTGCAAGGACCTGTGGGTGATCTCGTGTGTACAGAGTAGGGAAGACTTCATTATTCACTTGGAATGTGGGTGTCGCTGGCTGGGGCCAGTATTTATTGGCCATCCCTAAGTGCCCTGGAGAAGGCAGTGGGGAAGCTGACTTCCTGTACCCATGGGTACCCAGTGTGCTGTTAGGGTCACAGTCACTTGGCCAGTAACTGCAAACAGGCAGCTTGGCTGAACTGTCACTTCCGGCAACGTGTGAAGTGTGGACTGGTCGAGTTCCCCACTCTCCCGCTGCCCTTGAGTGTTACCCCCGGTGTTTGTGTTCGGCCCCTGGGCTGGGATTTGAACCCTGGAAACCTGAGTCAGAGCTCCCCACTGAGACACTGATGATGTGTAAATTCCACTAGCAAACACTGATGTGTGGTTTTCTCATTCATCCATGGGATGTGGGTGTCATTGCTGAGGCCCATCCCTAATTGCTGCTAATCTGAAAAATATGTATCAAAATGGCTGAAAATCAATGCCTAAGTTTAGACCCTCCCTTGGTGAATCGAGGCAGCCAACAACCCCAATCAAAATATTTGATGATCAAAGGGAATGTTCAGATGCAGTGGAGAGAATCGCTTAATTTTTCAGCTCATTAGCAGCTGTCGGCAAGTTTTAGAATATTTATAATCATAGTCCTTCACAATCAAGTACCTCTGGGTTACTTTTAAAACCATTTCCACCTCTTAATCCTAGAGCCTTGGGGCCTGTGCAGTGTCTCTAAGAATGGTCCCTGGAGCCTGGTCTTTGGCGCAGGTTTACAAACACGGCCCCTAGGTTGACCAACATAAAAGGCAGAACTTGTCTCCCAGTTGCCAGGTCTTTGGGATCTAAATTAAAACTCAGTGTGGAGTGGTTTCAGGGTGATGTGTCCTCTATAATCCCCCAACGCACTCGCCTGAATGATTCCATTTCACTCCCCAGCCATCGCTTTTGGCAAGTGGTTTCAGTGAGAGTTTGGGTTCAAGCCAAAGTAACAAGGAGACGCCAATGGAAAGAACTGCCTCCAAATTCTTTGGAACTCTCTTCATCACAGGTTAACACAATGTACAGCCTAAACCTGCTCCGAGATCTGCCTTCCAGCTCCTGAGCTACTGAGCACGTTGTTAAGAGACCGTTCCTGAACACTCTTGTTTTTGATTTGTCTAATAGGTGACTGTGACTCCGCCCACACTGAGCTATTTATGCCCAGTGAGAAGCAGTTCCATGACATCATTGTCAGACTGTTCCAGGGGCCTAAAGCCCTTTTATGTCATTATCCTTCTGATATTTGTTCAATTGAGTTTTGGAATCATCCTCCTGTGCCTTCCAGTTTGGCCAAAGAGGGGAATCTAATTGTTGACTGGATTCACCCCCCAGCATCCTGCAGACAATCTGCTCCTGTCACCTTTCACCTTCCATCCGCTCCCTGGCAACTACTTCACACTGATCCAAGTTCAAACCTGCTCTTGTAGCGTGTCAAAGAGACGAGCTGCCAGCTGAACCCACAAAATCTATCCCACCGTTGGCTTCCTGTTTGTCAAAGAGGATCACTTACGCCAAAGAGACCAAACAAAACGCACTCCTTTATGCGGAAGGTTGAAGGGTGGAGTCATTTTCCACGTAGTGTACAAACCCAGCTCTATTCCTGATGAAGGGGTTTTGCCCAAAACGTCGATTTTCCTGCTCCTCAGATGCTGCCTGACCTGCTGTGCTTTTCCAACAACACTCTAATCTAAACCCAGCAATACCCCAGCCCTGAGGGAGTGGGGGTGGGGGAGGGGCGTGGGGTGAGAACAGTTGACAGGAGGTGGGGGGTGGGTGAGTTCAGGACGTGTGGTTGCAGCAGGTTGTGTGTGGGGGGAGCGGGGGGGGCAGGTGAATGGATTCGATTACGAACATTTTCCTGATGAAATCGAGAGGCTCAAAGAGCCCCCAGGTTGGTCAGGCTGTGAAGGGAGGGTGGGCTGACTCCAAAACTAGCCGAGGGGGAGCAGGGTGGGGGCTTGTCCAGGCAGCACAGCCTGCCCCTGCCCACCCCTGCTTCTGTCTCACTGGGGGCAGAAATGGAAATTGTTGGGCGTTTGTCATTGTGTATTGCTGCTCCCCGGGGAATTTTGTACACCATTGATCCCATGCCCAGGGTAAAGAATCTGAAAGTTCCAACCCTCCATGTATGCCACCTTCCTTCCGAACAGTCCGAGCTGAATGATGAAGCTGACGCTCTCAGAGGCCTGGGATGGTGTGCATCCTGGTGTATGTATAGTGCTCCATTGAGCATAACTAACTTTGAATACACTGGGGACTCCCAACAGCATGTGGCTGCTCTGTATCCTACTAATTGCATTTGAGCAGGAATTGTGGGGAGTTGGAGTTAGGTGGGAAGACTAGGAAAGCAGCTTTTATCGAAATGGAGAGATTGCAGAACTCAAGGGTACGGGAAATCGAAAAAGTTAGTATGCCGCTGTAGCAAGTGGTTAGGAAGATAATTAGATAATGTTTATTGTAAAAGGAGTGGGATACAAAAGAAGGGATGTTTTGCTGCGATTGGTCAGACCAATTCTGGATTGTTGTGGGCAGTTCCCTTCGTTGAAAAAGGAAGTAATCATGTTGGAAGATTCACTTTCCTCATGTCTGCGACCAGGGGATTATTTTGTGAGGAAGGGTTCAACAGGCTGGACCGAAATCCATTGGGGATCAGAGGAATGAGAGAGGATTTTATGGAAACATTGATGATAGCAAGGGGACTGGATGGAGGGGATACCAGGAAGATGTTTCCTCTTGTAGGGGGTACAGTTTACAAATAACTGCTCTCACTTTGAATGTAGGATGTTTTTCCTCCCTTTCTGTGGGCTTTGTGAGACTGTGGAGTTATATTCCTCAGAAACTATTGGAGGCTGGTCTGTAAATGTCATCTTTGTTGGATGAGCTGGTTTTTTGATGGGGTGTGGGGAGAGTTGGGGGTTATTTTGGGTGTTTTGATGGGGTGGGGGGAGAGTTGGGGGTTAGTTTGGGTGTTTTGATGGGGTGGGGGAAAGTTGGGGGTTAGTTTGGGTGTTTTGATGGGGTGGGGGGGGAGAGTTGGGGGTTAGTTTGGGTGTTTTGATGGGGTGGGGGGAGTTGGGGGTTATTTTGGGTACAGGTGTGAGGAGGATTTGCTGCAGAAATGTAGACAAGGCAGTAGGACTGAAATCACCATTGCAGCAGCCACGCTGTTATTGAATTGAGCAGCAGGCTTGATGGTGTGAATACTGGATTAGTGGTGCTGGAAGAGCACAGCAGTTCAGGCAGCATCTAACGAGCAGCGAAATCGACGTTTTGGGCAAAAGCCCTTTTTACCTCCTTGATGGTGTGAATGGCCTACCCCTGTGCAGGAGGAGGAGTATTCTTGGTGGATATTGGTATTGTACATTGGAAATAGCCTAGTTAACACAGGTCAGCTCATTATTGAGAAGAAACTAATGTTAGAATGCAAGCAAAGTAATAGAAGGATTTTGTTTTTTTTTAAAACCTGCTTATTTCTGAACCCAGAATATTGAAGGTATTTGGGTGCGGATGATTTAATCTTACTGTGAACCAATGATTGACTTATTCAGTTGTACCATATTGGTTGGCTGCATTGAAGACCAATTGGCTTTTCTTATGGCTCATCTTAAACCTGTTTGAAAGTTCAAAACGTTGATCTCAGTGCGTTCATCTCAAAATGCATGGGAGGTTTTTAACAGTTTGTAGAAGCGAGAGGAGGGCAGTCAGATAGTCTAGCCTGTCCCAACATTCACCGAGATCAGAGCTGCTCTGCTGTGTCACTCCATTTACTCACATTTCCCTCCCCTTATCCCTTTGATAAAAACTTAACTCGGTATTTTTCTTCAAATTACTAATTGATCCGGTATCAATCACCACTTATGGAAGTGTGTTCCCAACTTTTACCACCGTCTGTGTGTGTGTGTGTGTGTGTCTGTCTGTGTGTGTGTGTCTGTCTGTGTGTGTGTGTCTGTCTGTGTGTGTGTGTCTGTGTCTGTCTGTGTGTCTGTGTCTGTCTGTGTGTGTGTGTCTGTCTGTGTGTGTGTGTGTCTGTGTCTGTCTGTCTGTGTGTCTGTGTCTGTCTGTGTGTGTGTGTGTCTGTCTGTGTGTGTGTGTGTCTCTGTCTGTCTGTCTGTGTGTCTGTGTCTGTGTGCGTGTCTGTCTGTCTGTGTCTCTGTGTGTGTGTGTCTGTGTGTGTCTGTCTATGTCTGTCTGTGTGTGTGTCTGTGTGTGTGTGTGTGTGTCTCTGTGTCTGTGTGTGTCTGTCTGTGTGTGTCTGTCTGTGTCTGTCTGTGTGTGTGTGTCTGTCTGTGTGTGTGTGTGTGTCTGTGTCTGTCTGTGTGTCTGTCTGTGTGTCTGTGTGTGTGTGTGTCTGTGTGTGTGTCTGTGTGTCTGTCTGTGTGTGTCTGTCTGTGTATGTGTGTGTGTGTGTGTGTCTGTCTGTCTGTGTATGTGTCTGTCTGTGTGTGTGTGTGTGTGTGTGTGTATCTGTCTGTCTGTCTGTGTATGTGTGTGTCTGTCTGTGTGTGTGTGTCAAAGTCTTTCCTAAATTCACCCCTCAAAGGTCTGGCTCCATTTTCAGGCTCTCTCCCTCCTCAGGTAGACTGTCAAACTGATGGAAATTGTTTCTCCCTAGTTAACCTATTTACCCAGTTATTGTCTTGTAAAACCTGAGCCAATCACCTTCTAAATAATGGGGGTTGTGATCCTAGTTTGTGTAATCTCTCCTCATTCCAGTAAAACCCACCCTGTGTTTTCAGCGTGAGGTCTTTATGTTCTTCCTGAGGGGCATTCCCCAGTTTGGCTAAGTTTGTTTAAAAATGGCTATGCGACTGATGTCCATCCTTAATCCTCCCTCTCTGCCTAAAGTTCATGAATAAGCATTGAACTCTCTGTGTGTTCCAGATCGAGAATGGGGAACTCTGTTTACTACTCACTAGGAGTTAAACAGACTGCTGGATTTTCCTGTGTAGGAGGAGTCCCTCAGTCTGCTATCCGCCATCCAGTTGATCCCACTTCCCAGCTCTTGCCTGTGTCCCTGTAATTTTCTTCCTTTTCAAGTGTTTATCCACGTGCCTTTGAAATATTTTGGTTGAATCTGTTTCTGACCCGTCCCAGATCTCACTTGACCTGCTGTGCAAGTAAAAGTTCCCCTGTCTCTCTGCCTCTGTGGTTCTGTTGCCAATTCCCTTCAGTGTGGAACCTCCCCCCTACCCCCTCTGTACGCCCTTTTGGTTACTGACCCTTGAGCCTGTCTCCCCCTCAGCCAAGCTCCTGGCTGGCAGATATTGGGGCAAAGGGAGGGGGTGGGATGTAGGATGGGACCATCCTGGGGTTGACCTTCTGACTGTGACTGGGGCAGCCCTCAGTGTCTATGACAGGGGTATCACGAGCCCCACAGAGTTTGTTTGGCCAGTTAAGAAATGCTGAGATGACACCTAGTGCAGTCATTTATTCTTAACTTGATCCCATCCAGCTGGAGGCAGCCTGATAGATATTGCTGCAAATTCCAGATTAAATTACCCTGCGCTGGATTTGACCTTCACACGTATCGGAAGCCATTTAAGCTGGTCTCTCGCACCATTCATAAAGTTGCAAAATGCCATGATTGAAAATGAGCAGTATCTCCTCGGGGAAAGTTGAAGAGTGAAGTTGTGTACACATTCAGTGCAGAGATGGGAGAGGCTGCTGTTATTTTTGGCACAGTTCGTTCTAAACATGCCATTGAGTCGAGATGGGAGATAGCAACAAGAGCTACAATTACTGACTCACTATAGGTTCATTTTTGTGGAAATCAGGACCAGGAAGCAGTTCAGGTCAGAGGTTAGTTTGAATTGGGGAAGCTAGATAAAGCTCAATTATTAATTTCAAGGTACATTTTATAGTCAATGGACAACCCTTAATCTTTAGTTTAAGACAGGATGTTTATGAAGGCTTTGTGCAGAACTCCATGTGTAGTGAAGTAAGGCAGCAGCAAATTGATGAGGGTTAATGCTCAGGGTTTCAGTTCAGCTGGCTGGATGTGCACCATTGAGCTTTTATATTTACAATCAACTTCAACATTGGAAATAAAATGAGAAACAAACAGCATTAACAGTGGGATTTACATAAACCTGCAGAGCAATGCTCACGTATTTTTCTGACAGGTACATCAGAAGATCTTGCTGTTAAAGTCACATATGGATTTTATAAATGCCCCTCTCTGCGGGGAAAGTGTTACCACACTCGTTATTGTCAGAGTGTTTTATTTAAACATAATGATCAAGACGTGTGCCAACAAAGGCCAAGACAAAATAAACTGATCAACAACATGGACATCCATAACTGATCCCATACATTGGGAACTTTATGATGGTAACAGGGCAAAGCCTCTGACTGGGAACGTGAGCTGGTAAATGGGCTCTGTCATTTCAGCTATAGATCAATCTAGTTAATGTTAGGGTTAATCTAGTACACACTGGGATTGATCTAATTGACATTCCCACCTTATTGGTAATCGGTGACCTCTTCCTGATGGAGACTGAATGTGGAACGTTGAAGGACCATTCCCACCATGCAGGCTGCTGTAGGTCAGCCCCCAGTTTGAACCACATGTTCTGGGAGGACAGTGACCTTTGGGCTTTGAGCAGAAAGGCTACATGTATGTCCTCCATGTCCACTCTGCAAGGTCACAGCTTCTGTTCCAGTTCAGAAAAGAGCTGTCTTCCCCCTCCAACAGCTGGTGACTTACTGATCCTTCTCTCAATAACCAAACCAAACTAGGGCAGGCCCTTTGACTTGTTCAGCCTAGCTCCAGTCTCTCTCCCGTGTCCCAAACCCCCCTGCTGGTTAAAACCCCCCTAGCAACCTCCACGTGAACAAATCCTTCCCCCCTCCCATCATCAGTCTCATCCATCACCCAGCACCCTTTCCAAATCATTTCAAACTAACGGTCCTTACTCCCCAATGGCCCCAACATTGTAACCATGGTTCCCATTTACATTCCCAATTCAAGGTGAGAATGCCACAACCCCCCACCCTCATGTACAAGCACGTGTTCTCTCTCTTCACCCTGCTTCCCCTCCCCTCTTCCCACATTTCTCATGTCCCCCATCTCTCGACTCCCCCCCCCACCCATTTAACTTCTCTCACTCTCTCCCCGCCAACCCCGGGCCACATCTCTCACCTCTCCCATCTCTTGTATATCTCTCTCTCTTTCTCTCTTTCTCTGTTAACCTTCTCTCACTTTCTCTTCCCTCTTTCTTTGCTCTCTCGCTCTCCTTTCTTCCAACCCCTTTCTTCCCCCTCCCTCTGTCTTCCCCCACCCTCCTCATGCCCCTCCAAAGGCTGTACACACTCGTGCTTGTTTTAAGTTGATGCTGCCTCTGTTCTGCTGCCTGTTTCCCTTTAACCCAAAGGCCACTTCATGATGGCATCACCTCTGCCATTCCTTTGTCTCCACCTCCTCTTCCTTCCCCAGCACCAGAGCGCTTTAGGGAACATCTCCAGGACGCCCGCACCAATCAACCACGCCACCCTGTGGCCCAACATTTCAACTCCCCCTCCCACTCTGCCGAGGACATGGAGGTCCTGGGCCTCCTTCACCGCCGCTCCCTCACCACCCGACGCCTGGAGGAAAAACGCCTCATCTTCCGCCTCGGAACACTTCAACCCCAGGGCATCAATGTGGACTTCAACAGTTTCCTCATTTCCCCTTCCCCCACCTCACTCCAGTTCCAATCTTCCAGCTCAGCACCGTCCCCATGACTTGTCCGACCTGCCTATCTCCCATCCCACCTCTCCACTCCACCCTCCTCCTTGACCTATCACCTTCATCCCCACCCCCACTCACCCATTGTACTCTATACTACTTTCTCCCCACCCCCACCCTCCTCTAGCTGATCTCTCCACCCTTCAGGCTCTCTGCCTTTATTCCTGATGAAGGGCTTTTGCCCGAAACATCGATTTTACTGCCTCTCGGATGCTGCCTGAACTGCTGTGTTTTTCCAGCACCACTCTAATCTAGACTCTGGTTTCCAGCATCTGCAGTCCTTGTTTTTACCTTCCCCAGCACCGGCTCATTCGGCAGCTTTCCCCCAGACCAAGTAAGAATGTTAGTGAATGTTAGACCGGATTTTATTAGAATTGAAAATGGTTTATGTCATCCTTATCAAGGCTTTGTCAATTCCATTTTAATTCTGGATTTTTAAATTCCACCAGCAGCTGTGGTGGGATTTGAACCCCTGTCCCCAGGATGTTAGTCCAAGCCTCTGCATTGCTAGTCCAGTGACATTACCACTACACCACTGTCTCCCCTGTCTGCATATCAATAAAGATAAAACAAATCCATCACGTTGCACGTTCTCTTGTGGCTGTGTTGTTATAAAACTCTGTGGATATTCCCTCTGATTTAAAGTTGATCAAATAGTCTGTTCTGAACATTAGTCCTCACTAACTGCTTGGAGCCAGTTTTGAATGTTCTGACATGCTTCCTAACACATTACAGATGTGGCCTAGTTTTTCAAATCTGCTCAGAATACCCTAAATATTCTAACCAGATTTTAGCCTAAACTTAAAAGTCTCATTCTGTCATCAAAGCCCTTTTAATTTTGTACAGATTATTTGCATGGAGGCAGGTTGGGGGGTGCGTAGAGGAACCTCCCAGTTATCTGTTTCCAGATCATAAAGGTCTACTTCAACATGAGGTATCTTCATTGTTTCAGGATTCTGAATCAACCTGTCTCTCATAGAACATAGAACGTAGAACAATACAGCACAGAACAGGCCCTTCGGCCCACGATGTTGTGCCGAACTTCTAAACTAGATTAAGCACCCATCCATGTACCTATCCAAATGCCGCTTAAAGGTCACCAATGATTCTGACTCTACCACTCCCACGGGCAGCGCATTCCATGCCCCCACCACTCTTTGGGTAAAGAACCTACCCCTGACATCCCCCCTATACCTTCCACCCTTCACCTTAAATTTATGTCCCCTTGTAACACTCTGTTGTACCCGGGGAAAAAGTCTCTGACTGTCTACTCTATCTATTCCCCTGATCATCTTATAAACCTCTACCAAGTCACCCCTCATCCTTCGCCGTTCCAACGAGAAAAGGCCGAGAACTCTCAACCTATCCTCGTACGACCTATCCTCTCCTTTCCCTATCCAACAAAACCACAATTTAAAATGTGTCCTCCCAGAAAGCATAGGTTTAGGGTGAGAGGGGAAAGATATATGAGGGACCTAGGGGGCAGCTTTTTCACGCAGAGGGTGGTACGTGTATGGAATGAACTGCCAGAGGAAGTGGTAGAGGCTGGTACAATTGCAACATTTAAAAGACATCTGGATGGGTATATGAATAGGAAGGGTTTGGAGGGATACGGGCCGGGTGCTGGCAGGTGGGACTAGATTGGGTTGGGATATCTGATCGGCATTGACGGGTTGGACCGAAGGGTCTGTTTCCATGCTGTACATCTCTATGACTCTAAACCTGAAGCTGTTTTGGATTAAAGCATCTTTGTTCCATGTGTGTGGAAGATGGCTCCAACTGAAAGGCCTGTACTGTGATCCATCCAATGGTCCACGCGACCAATCAGAGTGGTGAGTCCTCCTGACCACACTGTCCATCCCTGTGCAATACAACAGTACTGCCAGAGGGCCCACCTTTCAGATGAGATGTTGAGCCAACATCCTGTCTGCTCACCCACATGGGATGGTAGCGATCCCATGGTCTCATTTTGAAGCGGAGCCCAGGAGGTTATTTCCTGGGATCCAATATCCCTCGATTAACATAACCATCAGCTGATCGCGACTTGGTTATCATGTTGCTCCAGTTTGCTGTCTGAAAACTGATTGCAAAGCACTTTGGTGCATTTAGTATTTGTGTAAGGTGCTATTTAAATGCAACTTTCTTAAATACACATGTGGAGTGTAACATTCCATGATCATGTGCTTCTTCCTGGTCTTTACCTGTGATAGGTTCAGGAGTGTCACTGGAGGGGTGCAGGTTTGTACGAACTGCGATAAATCTGTTGTTAAGTGACAGGGGAGTGAGGCTGTCATATTAGTGTGGGTTCTCTGGCAGAGAGGGGACAGCTGGCTGGCTTGGTGTTGAGAGTGTTGCTGGAAAAGCACAGCAGGTCTGGCAGTATCTGAGAAGCAGGAGAAGGGCTCCAGCCCGAAATGTCGACTCTCCTGCCCCTCGGATGCTGCCCGACCTGCTGTGCTTTTCCAGCAACGCACACTCGACTCTGATCTCCAGCATCTGCAGTCCTCACTGTCTCCTCGTTGGTGTGACATGTGGTTAGTGTCCTTCCTGACCATCCTTTAATCATCACCATTAAACATCATCCTTACTGATTAAAAAGCACAGCAGCAGTCCCCACCTCCTCCCTCTCAATGTAACAGTGTGTAAATAGTGCTACAAATACACTGAGTTAGTGGCAGACATTTATCTCTGACACTGACATTGTGCAGCACGGTACAAATCACTAAAGCTGGGTAATATCTGCAGGCTGAGCAACATTATTATTTGGAAGGGGGTGCCTGGAGTGAGTGTTAACTTTCGAACAGTTCATGTGGGTGTTATTCTTGTCAATCCACCTCCCATCCTCCAGCCAGTGCAAGGTACAGAGCACCTGAGGAAGGGTCCGTGGGTTATGTAGAAACCCTGGGGTATGAGTGCCTGGTCTCTGACACCGTTTCCATTTCTCTGCTCCCCAGCAACATGTCCTTGTGTGAATCATGACCTGAACATCCAGCCTGAACCCTGGCTTTACCAAAGACTTACTAAAACACCCCGAGAATTAAGAGTCTCATCCTCAGTGGCTGGTCTCTTAGCAACCAACCCCACCCCCACTACCTCTCCAAAAACCCCCAACCCTCTCAGGCACCTTCTTGCTCTCTGTTTCTCCTCTTCTCGTCCCCACTACCCCCACCCCCCCCACCCCAACAAACTTCCCAGCAGGTACTGGGATAGGGTCACAGCAGGGTTTGGGGGGGTTGGGGGTTGGGGTGGAGGTGAGCAAAGAGGAGTGTTTGGACAGCGCTGTCTCGGTGGAATGACCACAACTTCCTGGCCGTTCCCAGGTTGTGAGCTCAGCTGATGGTGTGATCCACCCTGCAGGAATACATTCCCAATCCAACAGGGTCCATTAATACTCGGATACTGGTTCATGTGGCCTGTTCTCAAACAGGAGCCATTCTCCCGCGATGTGAGTGACTGGTTTCACTGGGTCCCCTGCATCTCCTCCTCCTCTAGGAGTTCAGTCCATCTGTAACAGGGTCTACCACCTGATCCTACCCTTTCCTAGGCCAGGATTGTCTGAATTTGTCAGTCAGTTCTTC
The DNA here is from genome assembly GCF_047496795.1 of Chiloscyllium punctatum. Lineage (NCBI taxonomy): Eukaryota > Metazoa > Chordata > Chondrichthyes > Orectolobiformes > Hemiscylliidae > Chiloscyllium > Chiloscyllium punctatum. The sequence continues at coordinate 114,117,799 of NC_092749.1, forward strand.
TAGCAGTCAAACCTTCGGTCATCGCAATAGTTGATACCCAAACCCCGACATTAAAAATTAATCTGTCTCTCGGAGTCCTGCTATCTGAATTGTGTCTGGTTTTACTGAGTGGACCAGCACCTGTTATTCCCAACTCCACTTGTCGGTGACCTCAGCCTGGTCTGTGTTAGAAATTGTTGTTGTTTGACTGTTGTTTGAACTCTGTGAAGCAGTAGCTAATTCAGAAGGAAGAGTTGTGCAAAGTTTGGTTTTGGTTTCTTCAATGGTCACCCAGTCCAGCCAACTGGGATCTTCGCTGTTCAGTCTCCCCCTCCTCTGTTCTTGATTGGTTTGTTCTGTTCTCTGGGGCCTGTGTAATCTTTCGTGTTCTCGACCCAGTTGTCAGACAACACTTGGCTTTAAGCTGTGAAGTGATTTTCTTTACTCTTTAACCACAAAAATGAACTTGATATTCCTGGGGATATCTTCTGGGATTTGATGGACCGACCTGGGGAGATACTCCTGGGACCTGATGGACCGACCTGGGGAGATATTCCTGGGATCTGATGGACCGACCTGGGGAGATATTTCTGGGATCTGACGGACCGACCTGGGGAGATATTCCTGGGATCTGATGGACCAACCTGCTCTAGTTATATTGATTTCTTTCTGCGCCATCCCTAATTGCCCTTGAACTAGTTGGCCATTTCAGAGGATAGTTCAGAGTCAACCGCGTTGCTGTGGGTCTGCAGTCACATGTAAACGTGACCAGATAAGGTAGGTTGATATCATTTAGGGAAGCAAATCAATGAATCATTTTTGATGGCAACACATTCTGGTTATAATCGGTGATTGTTTCATGATCACGGTCACTGAGACAGACTAACTGTCAACGCTGGATTGATTGAATGTAACTTCCACTGGCTGCCCTGGTGACATTTGAAGCCATGTCCTCACAGTGTTAGCGTCAGGCACCTCCATTACTGGTCCAGTGAACCCATGAATCATTTTCTGTGTTGTGTCTTCAATGCCTGATTTTGTTTTGTATTGGAGTTAAGCACAGTTCCGACTCTTGTGTGTTTCATTACCACCCACCACCACCTCGTGTTCTTGCAAGGTTTGGTTTTGTTAATGTGTCTCTCCCATAAAGAACAAAGAAAATTTACAGCACAGGAACATGCCCTTCGGCCCTCCAAGTCTGTACCGATCGAGATCCTCTATCTAAACCTGTCGCCTATTTTGTAAGGGTCTGTATCCCTCTGCTCCCTGTCCATTCAGTATCTGTCTGGATACATCTTAAATGACACCATTGTGCCCACCTCCACTGGCAACACATTCCAGGCTCCACCAACTTCTGCATAAAGGTCTTTCCACACGTACCTCCCCTAAACCTTTCCCCTCTCGCCTCAAACTCATGACCCCTAGTAATTGAGTCCCCCACTCTGGGGAAAAAGCTTCTTGCTATCCCCCCCTGTCTATACCTCTCATGATTTTGTAGGCCTCAATCAGGTCCCCTGTCAACCTCCGTCTTTCTAATGAAAATGATCCTAATCTCCTCAACTTTTTCATAGCTAGCACCTTCCATACCAGGCAACATCCTGGTGAACCCCCTCTGCACCCTCTCAAAAGCATCATTACCCTTTTGGTAATGTGGCGACCAGAACTGTACACAGTATTCCAAATGTGGCCGAACCAAAGTCCTATACAACTGTAACATGACCTGCCAACTCTTGTACCCAGTACCCCGCATGCTGTATGCCACCTTGATCATTCTATTGACCCATCTTCCCGATGCACTCAATTGAAGCTAATTTTCAGGGTCCTGCATTGTTCAGCCCCGTCATTGCTGAGTTGGTATGCAGGTGGTTTGCTGTGATTGTCCCTTGACAGTTTCAGAATCCGCAGGCTGTGAGATTGAGGTTTTATCAATGATTCCTAAACGCTATCCGTCTCCTGGCTGCATAGCCTTGTCCCTCTGGACTGGGCTGCTCTGGAGCCTGGCTTCCTTGTGCTATCTGAACCTGCCATTTGTTCCAAGTCTCTCCCTGGTCTTGGATTTCACTAAAACTGCAGACTTTTCTGGTTGGGTTCCTGTCTTGACTAGCCTTATCTCCTGCTCCAGTTCCATTGTCAGGTCATTTCCCCACAGATACTGTTAATCTCTTGCAGTGATTCAACTTGGAGCATATTTCAGGCTCTGGGAAGGGGGCAGAATGAGAAAAGAAATCTTGGCGCATCAACCAAAGGAGGTGACAGTGGGTAGTCCTGACTGGAGAAAGGGGGTGGGGGGGGGGGGGGGGGGCGACATGGGGATCTGATGTACAAAATCACAAGAGAGTCACAGACAAAATAGATCATGAGAATCTTTTCCTCATGGCAGATGTATCTAAGACCAGAGAAGCAGAAGTTTAAGGTGAGGGGTAAATGGTTTAGAGGGATCTGAGGAGAAGTTTCTTTTCACCCAGAGGATGGTAGGTGCTGCCTGAATGGGTGGTGGGGCCAGGTACTCTCACACCATTTAAGGAGCAGCTGAATTTGCCCTTAAAATGCCAGGGCACAGTAGGCTATGGGCTGAGCATAGGTAAGTGGGAATAGTGTTGTTTGCTGTTTGTTGGTTGGTATTGACATGGTGGGCCGAAGGGCCTGTTTCTGTGCTGTCTGACTATTGTATTCTACCCAGGTTTTAATCTCAAACCTTCCAACTCTATCCTTTACTGCTCTGACTTTGTTCCTTGCTTTGAGGTGAAATTTGGGAAGTGATGAGGGTAACTGTTGGCAAACGTTAACAGCTTCTTTGCTTAGGCCTTGCTGTTCAAAGGTGCAAGTAGAGGGCCTTAACTCTTGGCCTTGTGTCACTTGACAATCTACAGCTCTTTATAACTCCAGCTCAGCGTCATTTAATTTTAATGCTGTCCTACACAGCTGGTTCTTGTGAATGTGAATAGGAAGCTGATGGATTATCACTAAAATAAGCTCTGTTTATTCAATAACGTCCTTCACGGAAGGAAATCTGCTGTCCTGATCCGGTCTGGCCTGCACACGATTCCAGTCCCAGACTATTCTGCTTGACTTTCTACTGCCCTCAAGTGGTCTAGCAGACCATTGCAATGTATTCAGTTGCTGGAGTAATTCAAGTGGAAACTCATTGGCAACAACCTGAGGGCAACAAAGGTTGTCTTTGTCAATGATGCCCACACCTGAGGACCCTCAGAAAACAATCCAACTCTCTTTCCCATGTCTTCACTTTGATTAATTCCATCGATAGTAAATTTTTGGCCTAATGTAGTCAGACTGTAACAGACTGTGTTCAGAGGATTACCTTGTCACAGTTTAGCTGTGGGATCTGGCTCTGTACAGGTACAGCACCAATGCACTCCTGGAGGTGTGGCTGTGAACCTTGCCTATGCAATTGGCTCTGGTGAAATCTGCACCGTGTTGTGGTATGTCACTAGAGTGGGTGGGGACTGCTCGGCTTACACTGCTCAGAGTTTGATTAACCTGCAATCCTGGAATCATGTTGACTTGGTTCTGACTCAACATTTTATCTTTGGTACCTTGAACTCCATGCATCGTCCTCTTGGCATCCCTTGTCACAAAGCAATATTCCAGGGCATCACCTTGCCTCAGACTTTTTCTCCAAGATTGATGAAGATGGGCTTTGAGTGAACTGGATTTAAGTCTGACATGGGAGTAGGAGAAGGCCATTCAGCCCCCTGAGCCATCTGCACCATTCTAGCTCATAGTTCATCATCTACTTCAACATCATTTTCCCCTCTATCTCCATATCCCTTAATGTCATTAGCATCGAGTCGATCTCTATCTTGAAATTACTCACTGAGTGAGCTTCCACAGTCCTCCGAGGTAGAGAATTCCAAAGACTCTCCCCACTCCACCTGAAGAGCTGTTTCCTCATCTAAGCGTGAAATGGCTTCTCTCTCACTCTGACTCTCTGTCCCCTGGGTGGAGACTCTGTGTATCTGCACTGTACAAAACTTGGAGGATTTCAGAGATCACCTTTCATTTCCGCTAAACTCCACAGGATACAAAGCCTAGCCATCAGCATTTTGGTTGTGCCATGTGGGTGTGTATGTACAGAGCCTTTGAACAAACACCCCCACTGTCAGTGTTTACCACTGGAATCTTCACTGGCCCTTGTCTACCTGCTCTCTGGATTCTCAATGCCTCACTAGAAAGTGGGGGCTTCCCCCTGTTCCTTCATGAATTTAGGGGGAATTTGAAAGAGGCTGCGCCAGGCGTAGTATTTTTGTGGATGAGATAAATCATGAGGTTTCCTCAGGCCCCAGCACCCCACATCAGCTGCCTGTAACCTGTAAATAGCCACATAATGAGGGGATCTTTTAAACCACCAGTCTGTCACTCATCTAAATATTTATCCAGAAGTAGACATTTTTAAACATCCCAATCGAGAAAGGAAGAAATATCAATGCATGTATAGTTAACTTGTTGGAAATCTGGGGATCGTTTATCAGATTCAAAGGTTGAATTTTGTTGTCATGCTAGAAATCAGCTTCTACTCCAGTCTTTGTAGAAAAATGACTTGTAAATACTGTCTTAAAATCATGCAAATAACTTGTATTTATTGACTTTAATTATGAAGATGTGTTAACTGGGATTTTAGTTTGGAGAATGTTGGCTGAGCTCTTTGAAAAACCACTTTGCAAACATAAAGCCAAGGAGACCGGTGCACTGGGGAGGGGGAGCAGAATCTGTTGCATTTGCAAATAACACTTTACTGGAGTCACTGAATCTCCAGATCTGTCCAAGAGATGTCACAATCCAGTCTGTAAGTGTAATAAAGTTATTGGATTTGAACAGAATCTGAGCTAGCTTGCCTTGGGAAGTGTGGCCTTTTATTTTAAAGACTTGGTCAAGTGAAGGCTTCCTAAAGGAACATTTGGAGTCTACACCACTGTGTCCCGACATGCGAATTCCGCCAGCTTTTACTGATCCGGAAGGCTCTCCAGTGTCAACAGCTCGTAAGCACAGTGCCTTTGGCCAGCCGCCAGTATTTGGGGCAGTCTGTGAATAATTAATTTTATTTGAAATGAGCCATTCCTTGACCAGAGTACTTTTTAAAACACTCCAGGCTGTGTGTGTGTGTGAGTGAGTGTGTGTCTGAGTGTGTGTGAGTGTATGTGAGTGTGTGTGTGTGTGAGAGTGTGTGTTTGAAAACAATAGTTGTACATATTCAATGCTTAAATCTTTTACTAACCATAATATCTTCGCTTGATTAGGTTTGATTTGCAGTAAGCTCACTCTTTACCTGTTACTGAAAGAACCTGGTTGCCTTTGTTCTGATATCATGTCCCTTTTTAAATCAAACATTGTTTGCCTTCCCCCAGTGGCCACAGTTAACCCACCGCTCCCCTCCTCCCCCCCCCTCCCCCCCACCAACACAGCATGCTTGGGTGGAAGGTATAGGGGAGATGTCAGGGGTGGGTTCTTCACCCAGAGAGTGGTGGGGGCATGGAATGCGCTGCCCGTGGGAGTGGTAGAGTCAGATTCATTGGCGACCTTTAAGCGGCATTTGGATAGGTACATGGATGGGTGCTTAATCTAGGATAGAAGTTCGGCACAACATCGTGGGCCGAAGGGCCTGTTCTGTGCTGTATTGTTCTATGTTCTATGTTCTATGTTCTACTTCCCGGGCAGCAACGATGTGCACGGTCAGTCTGAAGTTCCCGGGAGCTGGTAGCGCTGTGCTTGTTGTAATAGGCTCCCCTGCAATGCACTGGAAATGATCACTGACCAATGAGTTACTGATGCTGACGGCCTTGGAGGTGATGCCAGGGTTCGGTTGCCGAGATCTATTTTATTGATTGAAATCTTCAGAAACCAATCCACAGATTCACTGCCTTGTGATCCCCGATCTCCCCAAGAGATGTCATTGGACAAGTAATGGAGAGGTCTAGCTCTCAGAATGTGTTCGAACCCACCCACGACTTTCACATTCAATTAACTCATCTTTTTTTTTAAATTGAATTGAAAGCTTGTCTCTAATGACGGCCAGTAAAACTACCATCAATTGTTGTAAAATCCCATCTAGAACATTGATGTTCTTCAGAGAAGGAAATCTGCTGTCCTTACCCAGTCTGGTCTACATGTGACTCTAGATTTGATGATGTTGTTGACTTTGAAATGGCCCTAGGCAACTCCTCCATTCAAGGGCAGTTAGTGATGGTGGTCTTACCACTGGCCCTCACATCCCATGAAGGAATTTTATTTGTAAATATTGATGGGGTTTTTTTGAGCACTTTGCAGATGGATCTGCTACCTTAGCCATTTGCGGACTCTGGGTTGGGCAATAATCATTTACCAACAGCTGGAACCCCCTCAGTGTGATCCAATCCTGTATCTCTCAGATATTGGACTCGGCGTTAGTTATTCCTTCTGTTGGTAATCCTGGATCCATGGACCTCAGGAGGCTATTTACCATCTGTCCCTCCACACGGTGCAAGGCCAGATGATACTGCAGGCAGTCAGCCGAAAGCAGAGGGGGAGTTGCCAGTCTAATTGTCCTTTCCCCTCTGCATGCATTGATTTAGTAAAGCTTTTGATTTCAATAAATTTTCGTGTTGTTTACTTTTCAGGAATGGAACTATCAAATCAGGATTCCTATATATATTATGTAAACAAAATCTGAACTTGTATTAAAACTATTCTCAGTGACTGATCAAATTTGTTAAATTATGTGGTTGTACATTGCCAATGTCTCTGCAATCTGTCAGTGTTCTGTCCTCATGCAGTATAAATTGGTGTTTCCCTTGAATGAGTGTTCTTGTGAAATGTCCTGATGCATGCAAGATGAAAAGCTTTGACAAAATGTGGCCTTTTTTTCCCCCAGCAAAGCTCAAATGAATTATTCTGAAGCATTTTAGAGTGAATTACTGCACAGGCCTTTAGCAGCTGGCATCAGGATGTGTGATATCCTATTTAAGGATTGCTTTCTCTGAATTGACGATCAGATCCTGACCCCAAGGGGAGTAAGCCAGTTTTATTTCTCCAGTGTTGGTGAAACAAATGTTAGGACATGTTGTCTCCATACACAACGTTTCATATAGCACTGAGGTGGCACGATTGAAAGCAGATGGAACTACAGAGAAAAAATTAGTCTCAAAAAATTAGACCACTGCCACACTCACCACAAAAACTTTGTTCCCATTTGTAATGACTGTGGCATTTATAAAGCTCTGTTACATAAGAGGCTGGTTTAAATGGAACTCTGTGAAAAGGCGTGGGGCTGTGGCCAGTATTTCCTTTTATAGTTCAGATGCCTTATTTCCATCGCTGATCTTACACGATCAGCCCTGCCCCCCTCCTACCCCCCCACCCCCCCCTTAACTTCAGGCATCCCTCCTTGTGGGAGAGACCAGAACTGGTGGGCAGTTTAAAACAAATAAAAGGGGTTTCCTGTTTACGATAAAGATGTGAAGAATGAATTCTGAGAGCCATGAGTCTTTGGGGCATGCTTCCCCACATAGCGGGGTTGGGGGTGGTGTGGGGGGAGTTCTCAATATTCCCATAAGGAGAGCTTCCTGTGACTTGGCCAACTCATGTAGCTATTGGCAGATTGTAACTCTGCTGTGCTTACAACCCCTGGAGTCTGAGAGTCCATGCTGCTCTCATTGAGATGGCGATTCTGAGTGATCACAGCAACTGGGATCCCTGACAGCAAACACACCGTGGGGGGGAGGGGGACAGACTCCATGACCTGGGTGGTCTGCCCTCAGCCCTGGGGCTGGTCTCCATTAAAGCACTCACATTGAAATTCCTGAGGACCCCCACCGTGCCTCAACCTTCCGCCTGTACCACCTGCTGCTATATCCATGTCGATGTTAGGCAACCAGGTCAGCTTCACTGGGTCCTTGAGGGCACCGCTTCAGTCACCCCTCTTCAGAGGGCAACATGGAGCCATACCGTCACCACGGCAACACAATGCCACCCTCATACACCCCAATGACAGGTCCCAGTGATTGGAAGATCACTCGATTCCTCAGTGACAGGAACTGCCATGGGGCAATCACTCGATGTAATCTCCTGTGAAGCTTGTAGTCATTCTCGGGGCTGAGTGCTGTGAGGGGACTGCAGCAGGTTCAGACACTAACCAGTGTGTGGGACAGGTCACCCCGAGGCAGCTCTTGGAGCACAGTGTGACACAAGGCCCCATTCAGAAATACAGTGGATCCGAATGGCCTTCTGTGCTGTTCCAGGCAGACTGTGTGTTAACCAGTTGACTGACTGACTGACTGTCTATCTACAGCTGCTTCTCTTTGGCAACGTGGGGCATGAGGGAGAGTGTGATTTACTCACTCTGACTTCCTCTCCCCTTCCCTCCCGTACATAGGCTGTGCGCATTCCCACCCCCCCATCCACTGGGTGTGTAGGCTCAATTTAGCATTGCCCCATCCCCCACCCCACCCCTTGCCAGGGTTGGTTACCCAGGTAACTGTAATTATAGATTACTGAAAAGTATTCACATCCTGCTTGTTTTTTCTAAACTGCATTCCCATTGCTGGTTACCAGTTGTTCCAGCTTGTATTTTGTGTGTTTTTATTTATCACTATCCAATAAAAGCCATTCTGTTGGATCACAACTGGAAAAAGGAACAAGTATGGAGCGTGGTTTTATCGTTTCTGGTGATCTGTCAGTTTATGGTCAACCAATCCCCTTCCTCAGGGCCACATATCATTGCAATGTTGTCAGCTGGGGAGAGAGGCAGAGAGACCCGACCGACCATTCGAGAAATGTGTCTGAACCTCTGCTGGGAGTCCAGGAACTCTGTGTGTATGTTTGGGGGGGGGGGGGGAGGGGCTGGGGGTCGCTGCACTGAGTGTGTGCGCGCATTTGGGTTAAGGGGTGTGTGTGGGGGGATATGGGAGAATGGGTTATAGAGGAAGGGTGTGGATAACGGTGTGTGGGGATGGGTGGGTAATAGAGGAAGGGTGAGAGTGTGGGGGTGGGTGACAGGGAGGGTGTGAGGGTGGGGGTGGACGACAGAGTGAGGGTGTGACGGTGAGGGTGGGAGACAGAGTGAGGGTGTGACGGTGAGGGTGGGAGACAGAGGGAGGGTGTGAGGGTGGGGGTGGACGACAGAGTGAGGGTGTGACGGTGAGGGTGGGAGACAGAGGGAGGGTGTGAGAGTGAGGGTGGGAGACAGAGGGAGGGTGTGAGGGTGGGGGTAGGGGTGGGCGACAGAGGGGAGGGTGTGAGGGTGGGGGTGGGCGACAGAGGGGAGGGTGTGAGGGTGGGGGTGGGAGACAGAGGGAGGGTGTGAGGGTGGGAGTGGGAGACAGAGGGGAGGGTGTGAGGGTGGGGGTGGGCGACAGAGGGGAGGGTGTGAGGGTGGGGGTGGGCGACAGAGGGAGGGTGTGAGGGTGGGGGTGGGCGACAGAGGGGAGGGTGTGAGGGTGGGGGTGGGCGACAGAGGGAGGGTGTGAGGGTGGGGGTGGGCGACAGAGGGGAGGGTGTGAGGGTGGGGGTGGGCGACAGAGGGGAGGGTGTGAGGGTGGGGGTGGGCGACAGAGGGGAGGGTGTGAGGGTGTGAGGGTGGGGGTGGGCGACAGAGGGAGGGTGTGAGGGTGGGGGTGGGAGACAGAGGGAGGGTGTGAGGGTGGGGGTGGACGACAGAGGGAGGGTGTGACGGTGAGGGTGGGAGACAGAGGGAGGGTGTGAGAGTGAGGGTGGGAGACAGAGGGAGGGTGTGAGGGTGGGGGTGGGCGACAGAGGGAGGGTGTGAGGGTGGGGGTGGGCGACAGAGGGGAGGGTGTGAGGGTGGGGGTGGGCGACAGAGGGGAGGGTGTGAGGGTGGGGGTGGGAGACAGAGGGAGGGTGTGAGGGTGGGGGTGGGCGACAGAGGGAGGGTGTGAGGGTGGGGGTGGGCGACAGAGGGAGGGTGTGAGGGTGGGGGTGGGCGACAGAGGGGAGGGTGTGAGGGTGGGGGTGGGCGACAGAGGGGAGGGTGTGGGGGTGGGGGTGGGCGACAGAGGGGAGGGTGTGAGGGTGGGGGTGGGGGGTGGGCGACAGAGGGGAGGGTGTGAGGGTGGGGGTGGGTGACAGAGGGAGGGTGTGAGGGTGGGGGTGGGTGACAGAGGGAGGAGGTGGGGGTGGGTGATGCTGTGTGGGAGGGGTAGGTGAGAAAGGGAAGTTGTGGGTGTGGGGGTGAGAGACAGAATGAGGCTATGTGGGTGGGTGACGTGCTGAGAGCATCAACCTGAGGATGGACTCTATTTCCTCTGCAAGGGCACTGTTGAACAGGAGGAATTCTCTGATTGTGTGGGAGCGTTTTCACAAAATATTTTTCCTGGAATATAACCAACCCGTTTCTATGTAGACCATGCAGTCATTGATGAAAACAGCCAGTGGACATTGGCCTGATTTGTGGATTAAGTGGTTTAGGGAGATTGAGGTTTGGCTTGGAGCTGTCCAGAGAGAGAGAGGGTCCCTCTGTACCGAGTCTGCTTCAAGCTGCAGTTCCCTGTATTTAATCAGAGTTATAAAACTCCCTTCAAGCCCATGCTTCAACTCCGTGTTAGAGCGGAGAGATTTCATTATTCTCCAGTTCCCCATTCCAAAGGCTAACTCATGACACCATTTGGACACAATTGATGTGTTGATTCTAAACTCTGTGAAAATGAAAGGTGTTTTCCAGGGGATTGTGGTTGGTGGGGTTGAGTGGTTGTTATTCTGGAGATTAAAGAGTTAAATAAATTAGGAATCGCCTGATACACTTCCAACCTTCCGTTAAACTCTGTGGTATATCTTTAGGAATATGACTCAGCATCCTAATGTGGGTTTGAACACAATAACCAGTTGTGAAATGTCGCATAATGTATTCCATAATGTATCACATCTGAATACATTTAGAGGTATTTGTTGTGGGGCTGACATGAGCTATGACTGAGTTACTGACTGAAGTGCTGGCTGACTTTCTCTCTGTGCTGACCAGCTCTGTCCTTGATCTCTCTCTCTCTCTCTCTCTCTCTCTCTCTCTCTGTAGGCAGCCACAGACAGTTCATCAAACTCATCGAACAGGAAGGAGCAGGCAGTCCGAGCACTCAATCCAACAGTCAGTGACCCTCAGCACATGCTGTGTACCTTGGGGTATGCCCACGATCACTACAGTCCTGACCACTCTCGTCTGGAGCAGGTGAGAAACAATAGTCTCAGTCCTTACACGGGTCTGTTTCGCAGCACCAGATAGTGAGCTCTCCTTTACCTGAGAACATTAGGGGGGAAAGATCCCAGCAAAATGCATCACACAATGATGTTTTAATATAACAAATATTTAAATGTCTTTAAAGGTTAGATAGGGAGGGACTCAGTTGAGAGAGCGAGTTTGTGAAGAGCATTTTAAATGGTGTCAGATGTAGAATGTGCCACAATTCAATCATATTTATTCTGAGAGACCCCCTCTCCATTCCTACCACCTGCCAGCTTGGTTTGTGCCTTTAATATTCTTTGACTTTGTTCTCAGTGATTTATAATCAAGAGGAGTCACTGTATTGTTCCAAAGCTATTCCCCCCCCCCCACACCGTGTGATGGCTAAGCAGCGGTGAGCGAACTTTCACCATCAGTTTCTGGGCGTTCAGATATTCAGGAACAGCTCTTTAGATGTGGGTAGTTTGTCAGACTGGGGAAAAGGACCGAGAATTGTTCCATGTGATTTTATATCACAGCTCAGTGTCATGTTGCTTTCCAAATTGGCTTCTGTTTCATGGTTTGGATGGCTCTGGTTTTTGAGAGCTCTATGCCGATGCAGGGGAGCTGAGAATTGGTTTGTCTTCAGTGGATTGTTGTGATATGGGACCCACTGCTGCCTGAAGGAGCACAGAAAATGGAAATTTCAAAAGGGGGTCGGGGAAATACCTGAACCAGATAAATCTGGATGTGTGTGTGTGTGTGTGAGAGAGACTTGCATTTATAGAGCACCTCTCACAACTTTGGGCAGTTCAAAGCAGTTTAACATAAGTGACGTACTGTGGAAATGTAATCGATGTTGTAACTTGATAGAGTGTGGGATTGGGATTAGTTTTAAAAAGACCTTTCACTGACTAATGGGGCTAAGCACCTCCCACTGTGTTGCAAGATTCTTGGGATGTTATACAGCATGGAAACAGGCCCTTCGGCCCAACTCGTCTATGCCGACCAGGTTTCCTAAATTGGACTAGTCCCATTTGCCTGCATTTGGCCCATATCCCTCTAAACCTTTCCTATCCGTGTACCTGTTGTGTCAAATCTTGTTCCAGGACAACAACAACCAAACTTTGTTTCCTTTGAATTAAAAATACTAAATGTTCCCTCGAACCAACCCCATTTCCTGTGGACTATGATCTCCAAGGCCTGCCAAACCAGGGAGAAGCAGAGTTCAGCTTTTCCAGGCAATAATCTCCCAGGTGGTTGAAGGGTTTTGGGATGCAGTGTGATTTGCAAGCTATTCCAAGCTGACTTTAGCTAGCATCTGTTACTAAGCATTTGATACACAGAGCTTTACTTGTTGCAGTGTGATCCCAGAACAGATTGAGTGAGTAAAGCATTGGCGTCTTCAGCTGCCTCACAGGTGAGGTTGGGATTGTTTTTGTACAGAATGTATCTCATTTCATGTTGTTACAATCCCAGCTGATGGTAACAGTGGACCAATCCAATTCCAGAAACCTGGCTTGATGGATCATATGTTTAAAATGTTTTTCGTTAGTGGTTAATCTCTGAAACATATTGCCATGAGGCTGTAGATCTTCTTTAACAACAAGACATAAGTTTCTTACACAAAATAAATAAGCCATATGTATTTGTTAGAAAAACTTTAACGCAAGCATCAAACCAAAGTTTCAACCTGTTTTCCAACACTGTCTGTAGGAGACTTAAGTTCAGAGAAGTTACAACCCCTAATATAGCACTTTATATAACTGATTCCTTACAGTTTTTTCTCAAGGTTTGTGGAGACAGTTTGTACCGTCATGACCTCATCACAAATCCGAGAGCCTAAATTTCTGATGAATTTAGAATAACTCATGAATTTCATCTCCTCCCCCGGCCCGGTCGGTTCTATTGAAGTAACTGCCCAAGCTCCATCTGGGAGATTATCCAACACCTGCTTCTGAACTCAATCTCAGATTCTTCCGAACTGAACTGAAAAGTGGCCTTAAATATATTACCCCTACCTGTCATAAAATCAACAGGATAAGCATCTTTCCATTAACACTGCAGGGGTCTGTAGCCCCCTGCTCTCTCACAAATGCTGAATTAAGGTCACTTCCAGGATATAGTTTTTTATTTCACTAAAAACCCCCATCAATCTGTCACCCCGTTTTTTTAAACATCCAGATTTCAGATATAACGATGATAAATATTAAATTTTTTTAATCACAGTGTAGAAGAATTGGGAGGAATTTCAGCTCCTGATTATTCTATAACCAATCAGTGGCCATCCTGCCAATTTTAAATTGTCAGCTGTGATTGGGCAGGTTCCCAGAGAGAGACCACTGTGAGGTGTAGAGCTGCTTGACATTCTGACCTATTTGTTCTTAACGTCGCATCCCTTTTCATTCTGGATTTTTGTTTGTGTTTTCATAGATGTCACTTTAAACAAATCTTTCAGGTTTATTTGCAAAGTATTACTCCTCACAGTAACAAATTAACTTGCTTATCTAGACACTTAGAATCTGTCTGAGAGAATGAGTGAGTGAGGCTCCTGCAGTGATACAGGGGAGGCCACACCTGGAATATTGTGCAGTTTTGGTCTCTTTACCTGAGGAAGGATGTTGTTGCTGTAGAGGGAGTCAGGTTAACCAGTTTGATTCCTGGGATGGTAGGGCTGATGAATGAGGAGAGGTTGAATCGGTCAGGATTATATTTGCAGGCGTTTAGAAGAATGGGGGGGGGGGGGGGGAGAAATCCCATAGAAGTCTTTATAACTCCAACAGGACTAGACAGGGTAGATGCAGAAAGATGTTCCTGATGGTGGGACAGCCCAGAACCAGGGGTCAGAGTTTAAGGAAAAGAGGTAAACGTTTCCAGACTGCAGTGAGGAGAGATTCCTTCACCCAGAGAGCGTGAGCCTAAAGAATTCACTGTCACAGAAAACACAGCTCTTGTGACTAAAAGGATCAAGGGATATGGGGATGGAGAACCAGATTAGGGGACTGAGCTTGATCAGCCATGGTCATATTCAATAGCAGCGTAGGCTGGAAGGGTCCAGTAGCCTACTCCTGCTCCTATCTTCTCTAATTCCATAGAATTTGTTTTTTTTTAATTTGGGAAGGTATTTGACCTCTGTCCAGTAAGCAGCCACAGCCAATTTCCTTTAGAATTGCCAAGTGGTTGAATGTGACTATCATTTCTGTTCAGTAACAGTCAGTGTCCAGGCTGGTCAGTCTCACTTTGGGGGTGGGGAGACTTATTGGAATTCTGACGGACAGAATATTTCTGCACTTGGAGAGACATGGATTAATCAGGGATAGTCTGGAAGGCTTTGCTAAGGGAAGGTCACATCTGACAAATCTGATTGAGGTTTTTGAGGAGCTACCCGGGAGTGTTGATGAGGGTGGTCAACAAGGACTTAAGAGCCCACGTGGCACAGTGGCACATTGGACCCAAAATTAGCTGAGAGTCAGGAACCAGAGGGTGGTGGTAGGGGGGTGTTTCTGTAATGGGAATTCTGTTTCCAGTGGGGGTTCCACAGGCCTCAGAGCTCTTGGTGTATATTAACAATATGGACAGAAAGGTAAGGGATATGATTGAGAAATTCACAGATGACACGATAATTGGTGAGGGGTAAATATTGAGGAGGGTAGCTGTAAACTACTGGAGGATATCACTAGACTGGTCAGCTGGGCTGGAGAGGGGCAAATGGAATTCAATCAGGAAAAGTGAGAGGGATTGCCCTTGGGAAGGGCTAACAAAGTAAGGAAATACACTCTGAATGGCAGGAGCCTGGGAAATCCTGAAGATCAAAGGGAGCTGGGTATCTATATCCACAGATTCCTGAAGGTAGCAGGGCAGGTGGTGAAGAAGGCAGATGGCAAACTTGGCTCGATTAGCTGAGCTGTGGAATACAGGAGCAGGGAGATTATGCTGAAACTGTAAAGAACACTGATTGGACACAACTGGAATACTGTGTGTAGATCTGGTCACATCCTCATAAGACAGAGGTGATTGTACTAGAGAGAAGTGAGGAGATTTACCAGGATATAAGGGTCTGAGCTATAAGGAAGGATTGGATAGACTGGGGTTATTTTACTTGGAGTAGTGAAGATGAGGAGGGGACCTGATAGAGGTGTGTAAGATTATGGGTAACAATAGATAGGGTCAATAGGAAGGCAGGTTTTTCATTAGCAGAGGGATCAATAACCGAGGATGGAGATTAAGGTTGAGATGAGATTTGGACAAAAATGTTTTCACCCAGAGAGTGATATAAGGGACTGGAAATCACTGCCTGAGAGGCTGGTTGAGTCAGAAACTCTTGTAACATTTAAGCAGGATTTAGATATTCACTTGCTATTCCATTGACTTCAGGGCTATGGGCTAAGAGCTGGAAAATTGGATTAGTGCAGTCAGATCTTTGTTAAGCAACATGGCCACACTGGGCTGAATGGCCTCCTTCAACCAGCACTGTAAACAGCTGAGTCTGAAACACATGAAATGCATGTTCTGAGAAAATTGACTGACCTATTGACCTGAAATGTAATGCTGTATATCCTAATCTCTCAGTAGTCTATTAAAAAGGGATTAGTTTTGAATTTTTGACACTTTTTTTGAACAAGTGGGAAGTTTCAATTTTAACTTTGCTTAAATGTGACCCACTCAAAGGTGCAACATCACGCAATGAATACAGAAAGGAATCCAAGCGTGTTTTGTCCGGGAAAGGTGTGTGTGTGTTCTGGGACTTTGTCAGTTTCAGTTTTGCCATTTGACCTTCAAAACATGGACTTGGTAATGTTTTATCGAATGATGTTTCCATTAGAGATGCAGTTCCCAATCAATAGTTTGTAGATGATCATCAGAAAGACCACTTAGTGGGAGAGAGTGTTCATTCTAACTTGCTGAATGTTCCTAATGTTTTGTTGGAAACTACGCGTTCCTGTGGTATACATTTTAAAACATTTCACGACAGCGTGCAGAATAAAACTATTAATGTGTTTGTTTAATATTTCAGTCTGTACCAAAGCAGCGTCATGTTAGTTTTCGAGACGATGATGAGGAGATTGTCCGGATTAATCCTCGGGAGAAAACCTGGTTAAGAGAGAGATATGAGGACTACAGGTACGCAGCTGTCCGTCCAAAATACACTGAGCACGCTGAGATGGACTCCTATGTGCATTTTGACAAAAGTGATGCTTCGAAACACAACTACAATTACCCGTACGTAAAAAATTCCGATTTTGGGCTTTGCAAAGATTTGAAAAGTAGCGTGGTGAAGGCTCAGCCCATGCCATCAAAATCAAAATTCCGGAGAAGGATAGACGATGGTGAACGGTCGCGGTGTGTTTACTGCAGGGACATGTTTAACCATGAGGAGAACGGCCGGGGTCAGTGCCAGGATGCTCCCGATCCCATTCGTGCCTGTATCCGGCGGGTCAGCTGTATGTGGTGTGCCGACAGTCTGCTGTATCACTGCATGTCAGATCCTGAAGGAGACTACTCAGACCCTTGTTCTTGTGACACGAACGATGAAAAGTTCTGCCTTCGTTGGCTAGCATTGATAGCCTTATCCTTCCTTGCTCCCTGTATGTGCTGTTACCTGCCCCTTCGCGCGTGCTACAAGTGTGGCGTGGCGTGTGGATGTTGTGGTGGGAAACACAAAGCAGTTGGGTGACTCGGACTGTGTCTTTCATTCAAAGCCGCCATTAGTTTAGGAAGCACATTTGATTCTGAAACGTTCTCAATTCAGTTACCATCGGCGACAGCAGTCTGAGGAATGTGACTCCCCCAATAAACTGGACCCTGTAACATCGAGAAACGCTGAGGCTGTCTCTATTCTGCAAACATTACATGGAGCTGACTGTAATAACTGACTTTTCTACGAATGAATATATATGTGCGTGTATATATATATTATATATATTATATATATATTATATATATCAACAGAATGTCTCATGTTTATAATTTTTTGAAAAATGTAAGAGATTGAGACTGAATAATGTTTCAAGGTGACTGGAGAGGAGGTGGGTAGGGGTGTCACTGGCTACAGTGTAATTGTCTGAACCTGCCGACTGAATGCAGCACTCAGTGAGGAAATTGGGCTGAATGGTTCCTGCTTAATCACCTGAGACACTTAACCTGGAGTCAGGAACCCTCGATGACCTTGTTTAAGGAGCTGTACTAGTAAACATATACCACAACACCATGCTGCTGTTACTGTATGAAGCCAACACAATGCCGTTTGTTAAATGCACCTCAGTATCTCAACAAAACACTCTGCTTCATCGCCAAGCAAAGTGATGGGCATTGTCATCCTGAACAAAGTTATAAAATAATGAAACTTCGCCTTGGAATTCATACAGTTACCCAGCCTTAAAAGATTGCCCCACATTGTTTTAAGCGTCAGTCCTACAGTAGCGAACGTTTAAATTGGTTTTAATGTAAAATTATGGATTTTAATTTAAGGTTTTTTTTTATTTATTTGGGATCCTTGAAGCAAGTTCTCATTTTTAACACAAAAACAGTTCTCGACACACTAAAGTTTGTCAGATTACACTATCTAACTCAACTCCAAACTGCTTGTTCCGTATTTACACAGCAACATCACCATTTGCAAGGAGAGGGAGCACAGTGTGACATCACTACAAACAACCTGGGGATAAAATGAGCTGCTTCCATTCTGGTGTCTGGTGGTCTGTGTCCGTAGGCCCAGTTTGCCTTTTCCAGGGAATGGGTCTGGTGCATTGTTCAGCTTCAGAGATGGAATGGATCAGGGATATCAAAGGGGTCAAGTGCACTGTGTAAGAGCTGTGCACAAGATACAGCCTCCAAATTCAGGTCATTTTGCAAAATTTGGGAGGGGGTGTGGGGTGGGGGTGGGGGGGAGGTGACTCCTGGCTGGTCCGAGTTACTTTTCTTTCTAAACAAACAGAACAAAAACACCAAGTGTCCGAGAAGATAGGGATACTGCGGGGCCTTACCTGGTGTGTCATGTGGTTACACTGGCTATAGATGGCAGAGGGAAAGATGTTTTCCTTCCAAATTGTAATAGCTCAGGTCATTAAGGGGAGTGAGCAAAACCTTCCAATAGAAAGCTTCAGCTTTGAAAAAATATTTTTATACCACAGCGCAGGGAGTAGCCAATTTTTAAAAATTTATTTGGAAGCGGTAGATTTTGTTTTAGCCTTGCAGCGTTGTACAATCCAACCCGTTATCTGAAGGCAGCTTTCAGGAATTAGTCTGCTGGAGTTGACATCGCTTCCGTACTGTCCCCTCTGCAGAGTTAATTGCCAGTGCGTTCCACATCCTTCACCCCCCACCCCCACTTTCCTCTGCTGCACCATAGCATCAGTCCACTTCCTTTCCGATAAGCTGCAGGAGCTGCACGTTGGGGATTTTTCAGCGAGCTGAAAGCCACCCACCCCCCCTCCCCCATTTCATGGCAGCGTTACTCAGTGCATTTTTCCCGCTACTTGAGTTGTTGCATTTTTAATTTAAATTTGAAGGCCTCCAAAGCACAGACAAAAGACTTCCTTGGGAAGAAAGGCAAGTTATGAAGCTTACTGCTAATTACCATTTGGCAGGACTGCTGTTGGATATCAATGTGTGATACAAGTGAAGTGTATTAAATTAACTGGACAATAATCCACCAGTATCACAGTGTAAAAAGCATTACAACATTGAGCTGAATTCTCTAGTGGAAATATTTCCAAATGCAGCATTCGCTCAGCATTGTCTGCACACAGGTTTTCAAATTGTGATTTTACTTCTCTTGAGATCACTGTGAAGTCTTGACTACATTGGGACACAAAGCACAAACACAAGCTTAAATTGACACTAATCCTTTCCGAGATCCTACAGTAACCCGGCAGTTCACTGGTTAAGGTACCTCGGAATCTGTTTCTACCAAGGCTCCCCATATTGTCCACTTTCACCTTCATTTTATATATATATATAGGCAGTTCTTGCCAAAAATACTGCAAATCTGTAAAATAAGGTAATCAGTTAACAGGGAGCCGCATCCAAGGCAATTCTCTTGTACATAGTTTACCTGCTCTGGTGTTGAGCCTTGGATTTGGCTCTGAACAGTACAAGACAGTAGTCTGAGGTGGACGGGGAGACAAATCAAATTTATTTTTGTATCTGTGGGAAGAAAGTTAACCAAAAGCTGTTGGTGCACAGTCTTCAGCCATTGCACACCTTAATGGATGAAAAGAAAGTGCCTGCACTATTGTCTCTTCTGTAACTAAAACAAACTCTTGTATCAATTATTAGTTTTTTTTTACAATAAGCATTTTTACCTCTGTGTAAAGAAAATATATCAAGTGTATGATGTACATTTTAGTTCTTCTATTTTTTTTATTGTTTCTAATGTGTATGATGTAATCCTTGCTTTCCAATACTATGTAAATACAAATACATCATTATCAAAACTACAAAAGAATGACCTGACCAGTACATAATTCTGCTACTTCCATGTCGTATCTTAACTATGTACCTTGGCAGATCAGATGACAATAAAATGAAAGGAACTTTGATGTTAAAATTGTTGTGGATGGTGAGTTGGGAAACTTGTTCAACAGCACGTCCTAACGATGGGTTAATGTATGGTTGTGAGCTGGAGCCTGTTATATTTTGTGCTGCGTCACTGTCAGAACAGAGGAGCCATGAGATTTGGACAGGCAGTCATCAGTGTTGTGTGTACCTTTGGGAACCCCTGTTTTTGTGGACTCTAACAATGGCAGAGTTGTGACCATTGGGCTTGATGAGTGCTTGGCTACTTCCCCTGACCACTATTTCTGTAAAGCCCAAAACACTTGCCCTTCTCCTTCCCCTTGGTCATTCTTCCCAAATGGCCCACCCCTCATCCCTCCTGCTTTAGGGATGTGTAACAGCCACTGAACAGATTGACTGAGAGACTTCCTAATCAATGCTCTGACAGCTTACAAACAAGCCAGATCCCCTCCCGAATGCCACAAGTAAAAACCGAGAGCAGTCAGTAGTTCTTTTAAACAAACAAGTCTTGCCTTTTGTAATACCACACCTTGTTTTGTTGCATTTGATCGAAAAATGTACATCTTTTGTTAAATTGAAAGAATCAAATGACTAAAAATAAAAACTAAGGATTGTGGAAGCTGTAAGTTAGAAACCAAAACTAGAAGCTGCTGGAAAAGCTGAGGTCTGGCAGCATCGATGGAGAGAAATTGGAGTTAATGCTTTGGGCCTGGTTACCCTTCCTCAGAGCACACCCATTACCTCGCTCTGAGGAAGGGTCACCGAGCTGAAATATTAACTCTGGTTTCTCTCCATTGATGCTGCCAAATGACTAAAGCTGCTTCTCAAAAATTGGTGTAAACGTTTTGACTGTTTTTGGAATGTTCTTTCCTCTTTGTTTTGTTTTAGGTGGTGAACATTTTGTACGTGTCCTTGCTGTGGCTCTGGGCTGTGCGTGTCGCTAGCCAAGGCCGGCCCCTGGTTCCTGTGTGCTTCGGGAAGGTGGTGGACATGGGTCAGGCCTTCTCTGGAGAATTTCTCAGATGGTGAAGAAGTGGAAGTGAGCAATAGTTCAGTCATTGAGGAACACCTTAGTGTCAATTTTCAGCTCTTCCTCCTGCTGCTTCCTGCTAGTTTTTTGAAGAAGTAACAAAGAAGATTGATGAGGCCAGAGCGGTAGATGTGATCTATATGGACTTCAGTAAGGCGTTCGACAAGGTTCCCCATGAGAGACTGGTTAACAAGGTTAGATCTCATGGAATACAGGGAGAACTAATCATTTGGATACAGAACTGGCTCAAAGGTAGAAGACAGAGGGTGGTGGTGGAGGATTGTTTTTCAGACTGGAGGCCTGTGACCAGTGGAGTGCCACAAGGATCGGTGCTGGGTCCTCTACTTTTTGTCATTTACATAAATGATTTGGATGTGAGCACAAGAGGTATAGTTAGTAAGTTTGCAGATGACACCAAAATTGGAGGCGTAGTGGACAGCGAAGAAGGTTACCTCAGATTACAACAGGATCTTGATCAGATGGGCCAATGGGCTGAGAAGTGGCAGATGGAGTTTAAGTTAGATAAATGCGAGGTGCTGCATTTTGGGAAAGCAAATCAGAGCAGGACTTATATACTTAATGGTAAGGTCCTAGGGAGTGTTGCTGAATAAAGAGACCTTGGAGTGCAGGTTCATAGCTCCTTGAAAGTGGAGTCACAGGATAGTGAAGAAGGTGTTTGGTATGCTTTCCTTTATTGGTCAGAATATTGAGTACAGGAGTTGGGAGGTCATGTTGCGGCTGTACAGAACATTGGTTAGGCCACTGTTGGAATATTGCATGCAATTCTGGTCTCCTTCCTATCAGAAAGATTAGATTACATTACATTACAGTGTGGAAACAGGCTCTTCGGCCCAACAAGTCCACACCGACCTGCCGAAGCACAACCCACCCATACCCCTACATTTACCCCTTACCTAACACTACGGGAAAGTTAGCATGGCCAATTCACCTGCCCTGCACATCTTTGGACTGTGGGAGGAAACCGGAGCACCCGGAGGAAACCCACGCAGACACGGGGAGAATGTACAAACTCCACACAGTCAGTCGCCTGAGGCGGGAATTGAACCCGGGTCTCTGGCGCTGTGAGGCAGCAGTGCTAACCACTGTGCCACCGTGCCACCCACAAAGATGTTGTGAAACTTGAAAGGGTTCAAAAAAGATTTACAAGGATGTTGCCAGGGTTGGAGGATTTGAGCTATAGGGAGAGGCTGAATAGACTGGGGCTGTTTTCCCTGGAGCGTCGGAGGCTGAGGGGTGACGTTATAGAGGTTTATAAAATCATGAAGGGCATGAATCGGATAAATAGACAAAGTCTCTTCCCTGGGGTCAGGGAGTCCAGAACTAGAGGGCATAGGTTTAGGGTGAGAGGGGAAAGATGTAAAAGAGACCTAAGGGGCAATGTTTTCACACAGAGGGTGGTACGTGTATGGAATGAGCTGCCAGAGGATGTGGTGGAGGCTGGTACAATTGCAACATGTCAGAGGCATTTGGATGGGTATATGAATAGGAAGGGTTTGGAGGGATATGGGCCGGGTGCTGGCAGGTGGGACTAGATTGCGTTGAGATATCTATTCGGCAGGGACGGGTTGGACCGAAGGGTCTGTTTCCATGCTGTACATCTCTATGACCCTTAGAACAAATTTGTTTCAATGTAAGCAACTATAGCAGCAGCATGTATATCCTGATGTTTACCCTGAAATGTTCATAGAATCATACAGTACAGAAAAGGTCCTTTGGCCTATCAAGTGTACAATGATGAAAACATTTTTCCTTCAAATAGATAATGGCAAATAGTCTTTGTGGATAATGTAATGGTAGGTGTGTCTGTCTGTTGTGTGTAACGTGTCTTCTGTGCTCCTTGTGGAAGAGACAGCTCAATGTAGGGAGACCTGGGCGAAATATTCAAGTTGGTGAGGGGTCAGGACAGAATAAACGGGGAAAAACTCTGTAAAGATAGAGATTGGTTTAAAGCAACTGGAAAAGAAGCAAATGTGAGGTGAGGAAAAGCTTTCTGATGCAGCGAGTGGTTGAGGGTTTGGAAGGTGCTGGAGGCAGGATCAATCTCATCCTTCAGAATGGAGAGAGGCTGTTGTTTGCAAAGGAGCAATGTGCAGAGTTCCCAGGAGGAGAGAGGGCAATGACATTAAAATAAATATTCGCTCAGAGCTAGAGCCCACCCTGGGCTGAATAACCTCCCTTATCATTGTAACCATTCTGTGGTCAGTACATGTTATCAACAGGTTTACACGTGGGTTAAATATATGCAGAAAACATACAATGATCAATATAGTGTCTTCAATATAGTTTATGGTGAATGTATTACAGAGATATATAGGAAATTGATAACTGCTTCAGGCCCTTCAGCCCACCTTGAAAATGATGAACAGCTGAATCTCACTTCCCAGCTGCAGCTCCTCTGTCCTATTGATGACAGCTCCTCCTAAACGCTTCCACCAAATTAAACTGTGATTGAAAGGGAAGGGGTGAGATTACATTTAATCGAATGTGCAAAATGATTCACTTTACTGCTTAAAGCAGCTGCTGCTCACAGGAAATCCCATCATATCCCGTGGAATCGATTTGTGTCTTGAGTGCTTTTTGCTTGAGAAACCGAACTAGCTGCAATGATGCTTCTTAATGATTTCAAACCAGGATCTAACCGGTTATAACTAAAGCTGTTTGACTCTCCCAGAGGTTCCTGTGAACTCGCTGTGTGAATGTTGCTGGAGGGAGAGGTTTATTGCTCAGTAACAGGACCCGGGCCATTGGGACTGGACTGTTTGGTTTCTCTCCAGGTTTCTGCCTCACTCAGGGAAGCTGTTGCCACAGTTGCAGCTCCTTCTGTCAACTCATGAGATTGGCTTTGGCAGCGCAGAATGCCTAGCAGTGCCAGTGTGGGCACCTACATCCCCTGACTGCCAAATATGTTTGAGTTAATTCCAAACTATTAGTCCTTCCCTCGATGCTGCACCAACCACCTGGATCGCTCTCTCTCTGCTCCCTCTCTGTATTCGCACTCTGTTATGCTACCCTGATACACTTTGTTTGGTGTGATCTGGCTGGACAGCACATGAAACAAGACTTTTCACTGTACCTTGGTACACGGTTCAACAATAAGCTGCCACCCCACCCCCAAGGATTCTCAGCATTGAATCAGGGCAGAATGCTGCCTCCCCTCCTCCCCCCACCCCACCCCCACCCCCCACATACACACTGACACACACCCACCCTCACACACTGACACACACACACCCAGTTCCCCCCCACACAGACACACACACACCCAGCTCCCCCCCCCACACAGACAGACACACACCCAGCTCAACCCCACACAGACACACACACACCCAGCTCCCCCCCCACACAGACACACACACACCCAGCTCCCCCCCCACACACGTACACACACACACCCACCCTCACACACTGACACACACACACCCAGTTCCCCCCCACACAGACACATACACACCCAGCTCCCCCCCCACACAGACACATACACACCCAGCTCCCCCCCCACACACAGACACACACACCCAGCTCCCCCCCCACACACGTACACACACACCCATCCTCACACACTGACACACACACACCCAGTTCCCCCCCACACAGACACATACACAACCAGCTCCCCCCCCACACAGACACATACACACCCAGCTCCCCCCACACACAGACACACACACCCAGCTCCCCCCCCACACACGTACACACACACCCATCCTCACACACTGACACACACACACCCAGTTCCCCCCCACACAGACACATACACACCCAGCTCCCCCCCCACACAGACACATACACACCCAGCTCCCCCCCCACACAGACACACACACACCCAGCTCCCCCCCCCACACAGACAGACACACACCCAGCTCCACCCCACACAGACACACACATCCAGCTCCCCCCCCCACACAGACACACACACCCAGCTCCCCCCCCCACACAGACACACACACCCAGCTCCCCCCCCCACACACAGACACACACACCCAGCTCCCCCCCACACACGTACACACACACACCCACCCTCACACACCCACCCCCCACACAGACACGCGCACACAGCCCCCCCACACACACACCCACCCCCACACACAGACACACACACATCCCCCCACCTCCACACACAGAAACACACACACCCAGCTCCCCCCACACACACCCACCCCCACACACAGATACACACACACACACAGAGCCCCCCCCACACACTCCCACACAGACACGCACACACAGCTGCCCCCCCCACACACACCCCACACACACCCAGCTCCCCGACCACACACACACACACCCTCACACACTGACACACACACACAGCCCCCCACACACACACACACTCCCACACAGACACGCGCACACAGCCCCCCCACACACACACACACCCACACACAGACACACACCCACCCAGTCCCCCCCCACACACCCACCCCCACACACACAAACACACACACCCAGCTCCCCCCACACACACACACCCCCACACACACACCTCACACACACCTCACACACACACACACACACCCACCCCCACACACACACATACACCGCACACACACCACACACCCCCACACACCACACACCCACACACACCACTCCTATACACACACACCACACACACACAACCACACCCGACACACAAATACCCACACATCCCCACACCCACACACACATACCCAACCCACACACCCCCACCCCTATGCACACACCCCACACACGTACCCCCACACACACATACACACCACACACTCATCCCCACACACACACTACACATACCCACACACATACCCCCACACACCACATACACACACCCCCACACACCACATACACACCCCACACACACACCCAACACACACCCCACACACACCCCACACACACCCCACACACACACACACACCACACACGCACATACGCACACGCCACACCACACCCCCACGCACACACCCACACACACCCACACACACCCCCACACACCACACACGCACATACGCACACGCCACACCACACCCCCATGCACACATCCACACACACACGCACACCCCCACACACTACGCACGCACATACACGCACACCACACCACACCCATACACACACACTCCCACACACACACCCCCCCACACACACACCCACCCACACACACACCCACCCACACACATGCGCCACACACCCAAATCCCCACACACACAACACATACGCGCATACCACACACCCACACCCACACACACCACACACACCCACACACACCACACACACCCACACACACATCCACACCCACACACACCCCACACACACCCCACACACACCCCACACACACCACACACACATACCCACACACATCCACACACACACGTACCCACACACACACACACACACACACACACACATGTGTGTTTGTGGTGTGGGTGTATAATGGTCCTTATCATTTTCAATTGCCTTACTAAGCCGGCACTTTATTGTACCCAGTTTAGAGGAGTTAAGAAATGCACCTTTGATGACCATTCTGAGGAGTCTCCTGCATTTGTCCATCGTTCTCCCGTTGGGGGGAGGGGCTGAGCAGATGCCCTCACCAGAAAACTCAGGAGATTTCTCCCTCCCATATCAACATCTATAGTCCCCAGGCCATCTACATCTTGTCTCGTGAACACTTTTGTTTAAATATTTCTTCAGTACCAGCAGGTATTCAACTTCAGTAAGTACTGTTTTCAGTATCAGGTGAGATTAAGGATTAAGGATTTGTCTGCCTAGCCACTTGTCTCAATTTTAACAGGCTCATAAACGAGGCTCAGCAATGTCAGAAATTGAGTAAATGTGTGTGTTCTATTATCACCTAAATAAAAAAACTTACATTGTGACTTGCACAGTCTCATGGCCTCCCAAAGTGCTTGGTAACCAGTCTGCAGCATGGTCACTGTGTGTAGGAAATGCAGCAGCCTGGTGACCCACCATTTGGAGGTTTAATAATGAACCAGAAGCACGCTTGTAATTTATTACAAAGATTGGTTTGTATTTGATCTTGCTGAGAGTTTTAGCTTTGAAGGACTGTGGAAAAAAACCAATGGAACTTCACGTTCTGTGGACCTGGTGGTTTCTTTAAAAGAGATAATTGAAAGTTCGCAGCAGACATTGCTAATTTTGTTTTTTGCCCAAGGCTTCCTGTAGTGGAGGAATAGTGGTATTGTCACTGAGCTAGGAATCCAGAGCTCCAGACAAATATTCTGGGACAGGGATTTGAATCTCTCAGTGGCAGATTGTGGAGTTTAAATCATTAAAGATTTGATGTTAAAAGCCAACCTAATGTAAGGCACCTGGTTCACTAAAGTCATTTAGACCTTACCTGGTCTGGCCTACACATCACTCCAGACCCATACCAATGTGGTTGACATTTAACTGACTTTTGAACCATCCAAGTGAACCAGGCAGCAACTGGGCGTCGTCAGTAAATGCTGGAACAGCCACTGATGCCCACATCCCGTGAATGAATTTTTAAAATCACATAGCTGCCTGATGATTTGATGTGGAGCCGTGCAGGGACAGTTTTCAACATTTAACTGCCTTGGAGAGCTTCTTGTTTTATCTAGTTCCATGAGAGGAATGCCCCCTGCTGGGAGTAGGTTAAGGAAAGTTTGCTATGAACAAACTGCCTGGTTGAGCTTTCCCGTTTCTGTCAGGAAAACCCTTGGCATCAGCTCAGGGAATAATTACTTGTTCTTTTGAAAGAGGGATTAAAAGGCCAACTCAAGATTGTACTCCTTGAGCAAGCTGTGTCTGCACAGACTTCAGAGATGATCGTGCATGGTTAGTCACACAGGCCACAACATCGGTGACAGATTCAGAAACACCCTACGCTCGATCTTTTGCATTCAAGAATAATGATTTGCCAATAGTGTGTTTTTTCCTGAAAACCAATCTCTGCAGAGAAAGCTACGCTATTTTTGCTTTTTTCCTGAAGACAGTGTATTTTGGGAATGTTTCAAGAGATGAGCATTTATATTTCTCTCATGCTGCCTGTGGATACGACCAACTGCTGCATCTTCATTTAATCCATTTTATCTCGGTAATAAATTATTAATTCTGTTTTGAAGAAATCTAGTGGATTTTTAAAAAAGTATTTCAGAGCTGATATAAAAAAGGTATTTAACTGGGAAGCTCAGTAACTGGGAAGAGCCTGTTTATTCGAGGGTGTAACCTGTGGGTGGAGTGAGACAATACAGACAGTGCAATCCTCCAGCATTGATTGTAACATTGATTCCCAATGTCTGAGCATCGTTCCCAATGTCTGAGCATCGTTCCCAATGTCTGAGCATAAGTCCCAATGTCTGAGCATCGTTCCCAATGTCTGAGCATCGTTCTCAATGTCTGAACATCGTTCTCAATGTCTGAACATCGTTCCCAATGTCTGAGCATCGTTCCCAATGTCTGAATATCGTTCTCAATGTCTGAACATCGTTCTCAATGTCTGAACACTGTTCCCAATGTCTGCGCATCGTTCCCAATGTCTGCGCATCGTTCTCAATATCTGAGCATCGTTCCCAATGTCTGAGCATCGTTCCCAATGTCTGAACATCGTTCCCAATGTCTGAGCATCGTTCCCAATGTCTGAACATCGTTCCCAATGTCTGAGCATCGTTCCCAATGTCTGAGCATCGTTCTCAATATCTGAGCATCGTTCCCAATGTCTGAATATCGTTCTCAATGTCTGAATATCGTTCTCAATGTCTGAACATCGTTCTCAATGTCTGAACATCGTTCTCAATGTCTGAGCATCGTTCCCAATGTCTGAACATCGTTCCCAATGTCTGAACATCGTTCCCAATGTCTGAACATCGTTCTCAATGTCTGAACATCGTTCCCAATGTCTGAACACTGTTCCCAATGTCTGCGCATCGTTCCCAATGTCTGAGCATCGTTCCCAATGTCTGAGCATCGATCCCAATGTCTGAACACCGTTCCCAATGTCTGAGCATCGTTCCCAATGTCTGAACATCGTTCCCAATGTCTGAGCATCGATCTCAATGTCTGAAAATCGTTCCCAATGTCTGAGCATCGATCTCAATGTCTGAACATCGTTCCCAATGTCTGAGCATCGTTCCCAATGTCTGAGCATCGTTCTCAATGTCTGAATATCGTTCTCAATGTCTGAGCATTGTTCTCAATGTCTGAGCATCGTTCTCAATGTCTGAACATCGTTCCCAATGTCTGCGCATCGTTCTCAATGTCTGAGCATCGTTCCCAATGTTTGAGCATCGATCTCAATGTCTGAATATCGTTCTCAATGTCTGAGCATCGTTCTCAATGTCTGAACATCGTTCCCAATGTCTGAATATCGTTCTCAATGTCTGAACACTGTTCCCAATGTCTGCGCATCGTTCCCAATGTCTGAGCATCGTTCCCAATGTCTGAGCATCGATCCCAATGTCTGAACACCGTTCCCAATGTCTGAGCATCGTTCCCAATGTCTGAACATCGTTCCCAATGTCTGAGCATCGTTCCCAATGTCTGAGCATCATTCCCAATGTCTGCGCATCGTTCCCAATGTCTGCGCATCGTTCCCAATGTCTGAGCATCGTTCCCAATGTCTGAACATCGTTCCCAATGTCTGAGCATCGTTCCCAATGTCTGAACATCGTTCTCAATGTCTGAACACCGTTCCCAATGTCTGAGCATCGATCTCAATGTCTGAACACCGTTCCCAATGTCTGAGCATCGTTCCCAATGTCTGAACATCGTTCCCAATGTCTGAGCATCGTTCTCAATGTCTGAGCATCGTTCCCAATGTCTGAGCATCGTTCTCAATGTCTGAACACCGTTCCCAATGTCTGCGCATCGTTCCCAATGTCTGAGCATCATTCCCAATGTCTGCGCATCGTTCCCAATGTCTGAGCATCGTTCCCAATGTCTGAGCATCGTTCCCAATGTCTGAACATCGTTCTCAATGTCTGAACACCGTTCCCAATGTCTGAGCATCGATCTCAATGTCTGAACACCGTTCCCAATGTCTGAGCATCGTTCCCAATGTCTGAACATCGTTCCCAATGTCTGAGCATCGTTCCCAATGTCTGAACATCGTTCTCAATGTCTGAACACCGTTCCCAATGTCTGAGCATCGATCTCAATGTCTGAACACCGTTCCCAATGTCTGAGCATCGTTCCCAATGTCTGAACATCGTTCCCAATGTCTGAACATCGTTCCCAATGTCTGAGCATCGTTCCCAATGTCTGAGCATCGTTCCCAATGTCTGAACATCGATCTCAATGTCTGAACACCGTTCCCAATGTCTGAGCATCGTTCCCAATGTCTGAGTATCGTTCCCAATGTCTGAGCATCGTTCCCAATGTCTGAGCATCGTTCCCAATGTCTGAACACCGTTCCCAATGTCTGAGCATCGTTCCCAATGTCTGAGCATCGTTCCCAATGTCTGAACATCGTTTCCAATGTCTGAGCATCGTTCTCAATGTCTGAACATCATTCCCAATGTCTGAGCATCATTCCCAATGTCTGAACACCGTTCCCAATGTCTGAGCATCGTTCCCAATGTCTGAGCATCGTTCCCAATGTCTGAACACCGTTCCCAATGTCTGAGCATCGTTCCCAATGTCTGAACACCGTTCCCAATGTCTGAGCATCGTTCTCAATGTCTGAGCATCGTTCCCAATGTCTGAGCATCGTTCCCAATGTCTGAACACCGTTCCCAATGTCTGAGCATCGTTCCCAATGTCTGAGCATCGTTCCCAATGTCTGAGCATCGTTCCCAATGTCTGAACATCGTTTCCAATGTCTGAGCATCGTTCTCAATGTCTGAACATCATTCCCAATGTCTGAGCATCATTCCCAATGTCTGAACACCGTTTCCAATGTCTGAGCATCGTTCCCAATGTCTGAGCATCGTTCCCAATGTCTGAACACCGTTCCCAATGTCTGAGCATCGTTCCCAATGTCTGAGCATCGTTCCCAATGTCTGAGCATCGTTCCCAATGTCTGAGCATCGTTCCCAATGTCTGAACACCGTTCCCAATGTCTGAGCATCGTTCCCAATGTCTGAGCATCGTTCCCAATGTCTGAGCATCGTTCCCAATGTCTGAGCATGTGTTTTTCAGCAGCTCGAAGGACTGGAGCCTGGACCAGGGGCCTGCCGGAAACAGTGAGTCACTGATTTGAGCTTTTATATTTGAAATCAGAGAGCAGTGGTTTCTGGGAAAGGAGGGGCTTTTCTTTATTTCCATCCAGCTATATAAGTCAGTGTTTTCTAAACCCAAGACCCTACCATTGTTGGGCCTCCCAACCCAACCACCTCCTCTAACCTTAAACACCAGGGACTCATCAGGTAAGTGTCTCTTCTTTTTTACTTTGTGGTAAGGGGACTAGCAGGGATGGCAGTGCAGGGAGAGCAATGTTCCTCCTGAAGGATGTTTGAGGTCAGGGACGCCATTAGTGTCCCATCCAAGTACATCTGCAGGAAGTGCACCCAACTCTCTCTCCGCCAAGACCGTATCAGGGAACTGGAGCGGGAGCTGGATGAACTTTAGATCACTCGGAAGGCAGAGGCTGTGATAGATAAGAGTTACAGGGAAGTAATTACTCCGAGGCACGAAGAAAGCTGGGTAATGTTCGAAAGGGGAAAAAACAGTCAGTGGTCATTTCCCTGAAAAACATGTATATCGTTTTGGATACTGTTGAGGGGGTGACTTACCAGGGGTATAACTGGGGCTCATTCTGGGTAAGGTGGGACTTGTACCAACGGGATGGTCTTCATTTGAATCAGAGAGGTACTGATATCCTGGGTGGGAAATTTGCTGGAGCTATTCGGGTGTGTTTAAACTAGCTGAGCAGGGGGATGGGAACCGGAGGTGTAGTTGCAGTGCACAGGAGGGTGAGAGTAGGAAGGACAGGGACAGGATTTCAGGGTCACAGGAATGTGCTGGCAGACAGCAAACTGGTTTGAAATGGGTCTACTTCAACGCCGGAAGTATCTGAAATAAGGTAGGTGAGCTTGCAACCTGGATAGGTACCTGGGACTTCGATGTTATGGCCATTTCGGAGACATGGATAGAGCAGGGTGGGGAATGGATGTTGCAGGTTCCAGGGTTTAGATCTTTCATAAAGAACAGGCAAGGCGGTAAAAGAGGGGGAGGTGTGGCCTTGTTAGTCAAGGATAATAGAACGGTGGCTGAGAGAATTTTTGATGAGGACACGTCTACTGAGGTAGTGTGGGCTGAGGTTAGAAACAGGGGAGGAGAGGTCACACTGCTTGGAGTTTTTCATTAGCCTCCACAGAGTTCCAGGGAGTTGGAAGAGAGGATTAGCAAAATTATTCTGGGTAGGAGTGAAAGGAACAGGGTGGTCATTATGGGGGACTTTAACTTCCCCAACATTGACTGGAAATGTTATAGCTCCAGTGCGTCGGATGGATCAGTTTTTGTCCAACGTGTACAGGAGGGTTTCCTGACACAGTATGTTGAAGGGCCGACAAGAGGGGAGGCCACACTGGATCTGGTGTTTGTTAATGAACCAGGCCAGGTGTTTGATTTAGTTGTAGGTGAGCACTTTGGAGAGAGTGACCATAATTCAGTTACGTTTAGTTTAGCGATGGAAAGGGATAGGTACATGTCACAGGTCAAGAGTTATCGATGGGGCAAGGGCAATTATAATGTGATTAGGCAAGAATTAGGACGCATAGAATGGGGTCGCAAAATGCAGGGTATGCAAACAATCGAAATGTGGAACTGGTTTAAGGAACAGATATTGTGTGGTCTTGATACGTATGTCCCTGTCTGGCAGGGAGGAAGTGATCAGGTAAGGGAACCGTGGTTTACTACAGACATTGCACCTCTTGTTTAGAAGAAGAAGGAGGCTTATGTGTTGATGAGGCAAGATGGTACAGATGAGGCGTTGGAGAGTTACAGATCAGCTAGGAAGGATTTAAGGAGAGAGTTAAGAAGAGCATGGAGAGGACACAGAGCATTCTTTAGCAAATAGAATAAAGGAGAACCCTAAAGCTTTCTATAGGTATGTGAGGAATAAAAGAATGATTAGGTAGGAATAGGGCCAGTCAAAAACAGAAGTGGGAAGTTGAGTGTGGACCCTGTGGAGATCGGAGAGGTGCTAAACAGTGTTCACTCAGGAAAAGGAGAATATCGTAGAGAAGAAGAATGAGATCCGAGATATTAGATTGGAAAGAATCGAGGTTAGTTATACACAGGTGCTATCAATTCTAGAAGGAGTGAAAGTAGACAAGAACCCTGAGCCAGATGGGATTTATCCGAGGATTCTCTGGGAAGCTAGGAAGGAGTTAGCAGAGCCTTTGGCTTTGATATTAGAGTCATCATTGTCTCCAGATTTAGTACCACAGGACTAGAGGATTGTAAATGTGCCTTTGTTCAAGAAGGGCAGCAGAAATAATTCAGGTAATTATAGACCAGTGAACCTTATGTATGTTGTAGGAAAAGTTTTGGAAAGGATTATAAGAGATAGGATTTATAATCATCTCGCAAGCAACAATTAGATTCCAGATAGTCAACATGGTTTTGTCAAGGGCAGGTCATGTCTCACAAACCTCAGTGAGTTTTTTGAGAAGGTGATCAAGCATGTAGATGAGGGTAAGGCAGTTGACGTGGTATACATGGACTTCAGTAAAGCCTTTGATAAGGTTCCACATGGTAGGCTGTTGGAGAAAATGCAGAGGCATGGGATTGAGGGTGATTTAGCAGTTGGGATTAGAAACTGGCTTTCTGAAAGAAAGCAGCAATTGATGGTTGATGGAAAATATTCAGCCTGGAGTCCAGCTTGGTGTGCCACAAGGATCTGTTTTGGGACCACTGCTGTTTGTCATTTTTATAAATGACTTGGACACAGGCATTGGTGGATGGATTAGTAAGTTTGCAGATGACATTAAAGTCGGTGGAGTGGTGAACAGTATGGAAGAATGTAACAAGTTGCAGGGGGACTTGGATAAACTGCAAAATTGGGCTGGGAAATGGAGTACAATGCAGCTAAATGTGAGGTGATGCACTTTGGGAAGAATAATAGGAAGGCAGAATACTGGGTCAATGGGAGACATTTCCCTGATCAAGTGAAATCTGACAATTGAGCAGATAGAGCATTAGTCTTGACTCAGTGAATAGACTATAGGCCATAAGACATCAAATCAGGAGGCCTCGGTGAGTTTGCAGGACAGTACAGAAGGAGTGCTGTACTGTCAGAGGTGTCACCTTCTTTCATCGAAGACACTAAACTGAGACCCAGCCTGCCATTTCAGATGAAGATGAACCCTCACAGTGCTATTTTGAAGAGGGAACATGGAGTTGTCATTGGTGTCTGGGCCAACATTTTTTCCTCAATAGTTATCACAAAGACACTTGATATATGGGCAAGAATACAACTAGGTTCCATCAATATCAAAATAGTCACTGATAATCCATTTGGGAATTCAGCAGAAACCTTATTGTTGAATGAGGCTCTGAAAGGGTTAACACTGAGGAGAACACAAAACATTGTCCATGGTCTGAGTGGGATGCTTTTCAGAAGGTTGATGTGGACTCGATGGCCTGGAATGGCCTGCTTCCACAGTGTAGGGATTCGATGAAATGATGATGTCATTTGGACTCAGGCAGGAGGATAGCTTTGAATTTTGAAGGAGACAGCTCTAACAGTGAGGTCTCCTCACTGTCTCAATACCAATATCCATCACAACAACATAACATGTACACAGTAGCCATCCTGCAACAAACTATCCCTTGGTTAAGAACCTGGAAGAAAGGATCTCCTTATGGGGAAAGGCTGGCCCATATCCTCTGGATAGCTGAGTCTAGAAAGGATGTTTCCTCTTCTGGGAGAACTTGGGGTCACTGATTAAAAATAAGGGGTTGCTCATTTCAGACAGAAATGAGGAAACTTTTTGTTATCTCAAAGAGTTCCAAGTCTTTGGAATTCCCTTCCTAAAAAGGATGCAGAATCTTTAAATATTCTTAAGGCAGAAGTTGATGGATTCACAATTCCCAAAGGAATGAAAGATTTTTTTTCTTTGTGTAGGTGTGAGACACAGTGAGAGACACAAGGTGCACGAATCTTTATTCAATTTCCACCACCAGGAAGATAGGAAAACACCCGAGTGGCCAGTGATAAGCAGTGCCCTTAGGAATGAAAGATTATCGGGGGGGATGCAGTGATGTAGAGTTATGGTTAAAATCCGATTCACCATGGTCTTATTAAGTGGGAGAGCAGGCTTGATAGGCTGATTGGCCTTCTCTCATTCATATGGAGCATCTTCTCCTTAAACAGCCAGATCAACACTGACCTGGAATTGAGGGTAGGACAGCAAATGGACCAATTAGATCCCACCTCATGAGGAACACTGGTGGGGGTACATCTGAAGAACGTTCTATCCACAGAAAAGTGGGGACAACGTACAATTCCAATCGCACAAGGACAGTCCAAGGTGAGTTATACCGACTGTGGAAATGTGAAGCTGAATTGAATTGATTGTCCCGTGTACCGAGGCACAGTGAAAAGCTTTGTGACCTGCCTGTATTGCTCACAAGACAGAGTTAAGTAGCATGGATAGGGAAATAATAGGGAAACAACGGCAAAAACAAAAACACAGTTACAGGGGAATGTTAAGAGTTTGTGAGTCCATTCAGTATTCTAACAACAGTAGGGTAGAAACTGTTTTGAAACCGGCTGGTGTGTGTTCAGGCTTCTGTTCCTTCTCCCCGATGGTAGAGGTTGTAGAAAAACATTGCATGAGGGAGATGCAGGTGAATAGACGGGGGATGGGGCAGTGGGGTGCTGGGATGGAGTAGAAACAACATGGATCTGTCAGGCCGAAGGCTCTGTTCTAAATCATCTGCAATAGTTTAGGAAACGGCTCCAGCAACTTAAGCACCACAAAGTCTTTAACGCAGACAGGCTGACAAACATCACTGGAAGTTTGTCTTCCTCAAAGTTCCGCTTTCATTACAAAGACCTTCAAACAGGTTTTATCTGGTAAATATTGCTCGGCCTGATCTTTCACTTGGATACAACAACCGACCACTGTCAATGAATTTGGCCCAAATCATGGGAATGTTGTTACCCTTTGCTTTTAACTGGAGGCCATTGGAAAATGATCAGAGGTGTCTGTTTATAAGAAACATTGCTGGCCTCTGGTATCCAGGGATATGAGGAAAAGGTAGGAATAGATAAGGCATAATGTGTTGTATGGTGTCATTCTAAACCACGACAATTGTGAGAGTGTGTCACTCTTAATTGTTTCAGAATGAGGAAAAATGAGCTGCTTTTTTTGTTGTTTATTTAAGTGCAGCTGAAAACTTTTGAATATTCACATGCTTGCAGTGTTATTCCATCTTTGCAATTAAGTCAACAGTACAGGATAGGCTCTCTCACTCATTCTCAGCCTAAGTAAATGTTCCCTTTAAGCAAACATTCCTGTTAACAGGGGGCCCATTAACATGGCAAGAACTAAATTTGTCAACAAATGTTCCTTTAATGCTGCAGCTCACCAGGTGACAAGGCCATAGTGATGGGGCTTAGATTAACATGAGAAATCAGAAGGGGATTTGTTACAAGTCCTCTGAAGAGAGGAACAAATCCACCGACAAGGAAACTCAGTGACAGACCAGGTTTCTCTGCTTTCTTGTAATAGCTTTACGGAGTGATCAGGAGTGAGACATTCCCACAGGATTCTGAGAGGTTGGTGTGAGCCGGTCGGCAGCTCTTGTTTTCACTGAACTCCGACGATTCCCTGTGGAAGTTTTCCAGCACAGTCTCGACAGACAAAGCAGCAAGTCCTGCTGCTCCCGCCAGGGGAACACAGTGAGGCTAAAGAAACTCCACGATGGACAACATCTCGTCGTGCTTTTAGTTCCTACTATTAGGCAGCAGTGTTTCCCTGTTCTGGGACGGCTAATCTCCTCACTGTC
Source organism: Chiloscyllium punctatum (assembly GCF_047496795.1). NCBI lineage: Eukaryota > Metazoa > Chordata > Chondrichthyes > Orectolobiformes > Hemiscylliidae > Chiloscyllium > Chiloscyllium punctatum. The sequence continues at coordinate 114,154,410 of NC_092749.1, forward strand.
TCCACACACAATCACTGTCCAATGTCCCTCTCAACTGTGCCAACTGAACCTGACTCCAGATTATACTCCCTCACTCTTGCTCCTTTTAGGGGCCAAAGGCAGATATTTGAAGTTAGGCCCCAGATCAACCATGGACTCACAATGTCAGAATGCTGAAGGAACTGAAGGACGGACTCCCAGTCCCATGTTTTCCCCACCTACTCTATCCAGCTCACACGTGATTTTGGAAATCTCTATTAGAACTGCGACTGCCTTCTATATAACCCTGAAGAACCCAATTACTTATTGATGGAAATTACTTGCTGCATGTTATATCACTTGGAGCTGTGCAGTGGGACTCCCAGCTGGCTCAGTTTCAATGGGGTCGATCACTGGGATCAGCTAGAACCTGGTCTCAGAGATTCAAGCCCAGAGCCCGTACCTGGCAGAGTGGGTGCACTGGCACTGTCTGATTGGCTTGTTGGGTACCAGAGATCAGGATATCAGGTTAGTTTCTTACAAACCCAAAAGGACAGTTTCACAATTGGCAAACAGAGCAGCCATTGCAACATTTGTTGGAGTCAGAAACATCCAGGACCACACTGGATGAACATATGGATAAGGGTATGGGGGAGAAAAGAGGGGATTAGCACTTAATCATGGGCCAAATGGCCTCCCTCTATACCTCAACAAGTCTGAGATTCAAAAGAGAATCGGGCAGTTCTGAGGAGGGGGCACCAGACCTGAAACGTTAACTCTGATGTCTCTCCACAAATGCTTGCCAGCCCTGAGCTTTTCCAGCAATTTCTGGTGTTGTCCCTGCAATGTCCCTGCAATGGGAGGTGCAAGGGCAGTGAGCGACATTTGAGGCCCTTCTTTGGACAGTAAGATGGGGCAGGGTTTCTGCTGCAGTCAGTCGATTGCCAGAGAGCCCCAACATTAGTCAGTGCCTTGAAGAGGGGGCAAGAACAAAGGCAGAATAACAAAGGAGCAAATAAAAAGGTGGAAGATGGCTCAGGCTGTTACTTGCAATAAAATCATAAGCTTTGTAGATGCAGGATCAGAGAACAGGCTTTTGTAAATAGGAAACAGACTGCAACTCCTCTCTTGTTCGTACCCTTGTCACAGAATTTTGATGGTAGCTGGACTATGTAGTCAACCTGACACTACCTCAGAGCCAGCCTCCGGGCAGTTCTCTGTAACCAAGATCTCCTTTAGGCTGTGTATGCTGCTGGAGACTGGTCTTTTTCAGGTCATAGTCTAATCCCCTTTTGAATATCTTGATTGAACCTGCCTAGCAGATGGTGAATTCCAGACTCCAGCCACACAACACATTGAAAAAAAGCTTTCTTTTCTTTCACTTTTGCTTCTTTTACAAATTATTGTAACTGGTGCTCTCTTGTTAACCATCCTTCAGGGAGTGGGAACGGTTTCTCCCAATTTGCTGTGTGGGCCTCTCAGATCTCCACCTCAAACATCTGCTTTTTAGTTCTGACCCCCCATGACCTCACAAATCTGAAGTGAGTTGCTGGATTCCTGTCAGCTGGAAATTGGAAATACAATTAAAAGTGAGGTCTCCCAGGCAGTTGCTGATCAATGGGAAGTTGGGCTTTACAGCGATCAGAAGGTTTGTGGTTTTGTCATGAGGAGCCCCCAGCTCCACCCCCAATCTCCATGAGAAATTACAAAACAGAACATTTCTCTCACAGATGTCTTGTCAGAACTCCCAGTTTAATTCAAACTGGTGAGCTGACCACGAGCCAGAAACATTTCTTTATTCATGGCTGTGCCCACATGCTCCCACCTCAACCAAGGCAGGCCAGGAAAGAAAACCATTCATTTCCTCTGTCTCTCTGCACGGAGGTGTTATTCATCCCTACGGACCACTCTTACAGACTCTGTACAACCTGTATTATCAATCCCAAAGGAAATGTCTTTAAGATGTGTGAGCAGTGGGTAGGTTCAATTCCTGGAACAGGCAGAGTCAGTCAGAATAGTCTTGTGGTAATCACAGGAATGTGGGACAAGCCTTTCATTGCATAATGATGATAAAAACAGAAACGGCCGGAAATACTCGATAGGTCAGTGCAGCATGTGTGGGGTGAGAGACTGAGTAGAGCATTCAGATCCCATGACCTTTCATCAGAATTACCTCTTAATGAGTCAAATTTTACAAATTTGATTTGAGTCTGAGAAACCTTTATATCTCTCTCCAGGGAGAGCAGCAGAGACCAAACCTGCACACGCTCTAGGTGTCGTCCCCCAGTTATCCACAGTAAACTGCAGCTGGCAGGTACTTGCCCACTCACCCAGCTTGTCCACTGAAGTATCTCTGCATCCACCTCATAGCTCACCCTCCCAGCCAGAGTTTTGCAAACTGGAGATGTTACAATTAGTTCCCTCATCCAAATCCTTTGTGAAAATTTCACTCCAGGTAGACAGTTAGAGGAAAGGAAAGGAAAACAAAGTAATGGGGGAGGGGGTGAGAAAGCCCAATTGGAAATAAAGCTGATTAAAAATGACATTCACACTGCCAGAAGATAAGCTACTGCTTTGAGAAATCTTTGTAAGGCAATCCAAGCGTAAACCCATCCCGCAATACAGTCGTTCGCCACTTTTTAAGGCTTTTTTTTGACCGGGTTAGAAAGAATTGGCCTCAACAAACAATTCCCTTCAGCAAATACTCAAAAAGCTCACTCCTACTACTCACTGACGGATGGAATGAGATTGCACTGCTGTAGGTACTGAACAGACAAACCATCTTTGAAGATGAGACAGTAAGCCAAACCATGTGGGCGAATTGTTTTTAAAGGGAAGTACAATTAAGGTTGCATTGGGAGAAGAGGAATTCTGGAGGATTTTCCTACAAAGGCCAAGATCTGATAATCAAAGCTCCAAGTGCAGATAAAACACACCCATTGCAGAGTTGGCCCAGTATTCCTTACTGAAGATGGGGGGGGTTCAAAGTTGGCAGCAAGTTTCTGATCAACATTATAGTAAACAGATTGAAGAGAGATATGGAACACAACAAATAATGCAGCAGAGGCGGGATTAACCCTAAACACCTTGTAATTATAATCTCTTTCTATCCAGCTCCTAACACAACCTAGCAGAAGTACCAGGACATGATTTTCAGCACAATATATTATTTCACAAGGAGGTACAGCAATGAGTTCAGTGTCAAACTGCCACTTGTCGATGTCTTTATCGAAGGAAAATGCAGACACTACATTTGACAGGTGGTGCACCATCTCGTCGGGATGGGACATTACTCTTTCTACACACATTTGCACTGGCCCATTCAGCAGGGGGACAGCAGCCCCTGGCTGTGATGGAAATTGGGGGATGCCAAAGGGAAGATTTGAGCAAGACTCCAGGGATTTTCACAACAATAGAGTGTTGTTCTGTTGGAAATCTTCACAACAGTTCTGAAAACACTCAGATGGACAGGCCAATTGTAGGTTACACATTACAAATATAACAGTTCCAAACTCTCTCAACCCAGAGATTAAAAAATCCATTCTCCTCATCCACGTCCTAGTTTTAAAGGAGTAAATGGAGCAGGAAGACCAGAAGAAATAGGAACAGGAGTTGGCAATTCGGCTCCTCACACCGGTCCCACCATTCAATAGGATCATAGCTGATCCAGCAATCCCCACATCTATTTTTCTGCCTTTTCTCCATAACCTTTGATTTCCCCGACTGATCAAGAATCAATCCATCTCAGCCTTAAATATACAGAAGGACTCTGCCCCCACAGCTACCTGCAGCAAGGAGTTCCAAAGAGAGACAACCCTGAGGAAATCCCTCATCTGAGCCTTTATTCGGAGGTTACACCTGCTCATCCTCGACATCCCCATGAGATGTCTGGATTGCTGAGGGTTGTGAAATAGAGCATTGGGATAGGGAAAAGATGAGGATATGGAATGCTGTGGCCCAAGTCCTTAGATTCAATTGTAGTTAAAACAGGATCCACAGTGATTTTGGTATATAATGGCAAATGTTGAACTAGGATCCATGGTCCACTGTGTAGAGAGAAATTCAGAGGTAAAAGCTATTTTCATAAACAGTTTCAGAACATTCAACAGTACGGGTTGTGGGAAAAAACGTACAGCAACTGAACTGGGACACCTGGAAGCAGATTTCAGTCCTTGGTAAGTCAGTTATAATTTGGACAGCAAAGCATATAGACAAGAAAACAGAAGAACGAACATGAGATACAATATTGAGAGACTTTAGAAGTTTTGAGTCAGCTTTAAACACAAGTACATTTGGGTCTGGTGAAGCTTTCCTATACACCCCAAATATACTGAAAATCTGGGACCACAGTCATCGGAGTTCTTTTCTTATGTCAAAACCTCAATGTTCCAACTGTGATCCTGAAGTACCATTGTGGGAAGCTATTCTTAAAGGCTGGGGAGAAGAAATGGAGAAAATGAGATAAGGGTGAGATCACACAGGGAAGAGACACCAGGAGACAGGAAAAAAAAGACCAGGAGATAATTGTAAAAGGAGGTGGCGAGTGGAACTGAGAAAGTGTCTGTGAAGGCAGCAGTGACTACAGAGTTCACGATCTATTCTAAGAAATCTTGGTCGTGTGGTTTTATTAGCACATCCATTGTGGTTGGGTTCAAGACAGACTAGTTGGCAAGGCAAGGTTATGAATAGTCTTCAGATTTGGAATTCTCCATGAGACTATATTAAAATAAAATGGTGCAATGTGTGGGATTCAGAGATACATCAGACTCTAAACTTACCACTACGTCATTGACCTCTATCACCTAATGCCAGGAATATCCTTATGCTTCTCTGCACATGTTTCCAATACTCACATGGTTAGACAATAGGTTTCTCCCATGTGTCTCCCTTACCCATTAACTCTGCCCACAGTGTGCTATTTATGCCCAGTGAAAAGCAGCTCAATGACTTCATTGCAAGGCTGCTCCGGGGTCCTAAAGCCTTTACATGACTGGAACAGAATCTACCAGGAATCTCCTGGCAGATGGCTCTTGTCTGAACAACAGGTACTGGGGTGGGGAGAGGTAGACATTGCTTGGGAGAAGGTTTCTTTAACAATCCGTACCACCAATTATTTCAGAACGAGTACACAAACAGGTAGTGAGCAACACAAGCTGTTAAAGAAAGTGGCAGTCTTATTAGTTTCTTTGAGAGACAAAGCTTAATGAGCTTCAATCCATTTTAACATTCCAAACACTTCCTTTATGGACAGGAGCTGCCCAAATTCTTGTACTCATCTCTGTAGCAATTAGGTAAATTCCTACTCAGTCTTCATCCTTTGAAAACAATGCTAATAGCAGCTGCTTTAGGCTATTTTGACTAGTTAAACCAGATGAGGCAGGACTGTACATACTTCAGAGATATATCGGAAAGCAATTTATTGCTTAATGATCGAACAGGACTGACCTCACTGGTTTAGGAAAGTAACACCACGGTATAACAATCTCAACTGCTGCTAAATTCAAATCAGGACAGGGCAAAAGGTTAGACCCACAAAAGGAGAGAAATTATATGGAGGTGCCAGGGTGGACATGGTCAGAGGTCACAACACCAGGTTAAAGTCCAATATTCGCCTGAAGACGCAGTGCTTGGAGGGTTTTGAGATTTCAAATAAACTTGTTGGACCATACCCTAGTGTTGCACACTTCTGACCTGGTCTACCCCAGTCCAACACCAGCACCTCAACATTATGCAATAAGGCCATGAGTCTTTATTGACCTAAGAAACATCTTGGAACAAACCAAATTCCCTTCAAACCAGCTCAAAGAATATCAAATACTCTCTGCATTTCTAATAAGACCTGCACATTCATGTTCAACATTTGAGTGGAAGAGATTTTGCACCTTTTAAATGCTGAGGGTTGCTCCCTTGTATGTTCAGGTTAGCAATCTTGGTTTCAAAATATCAAAGAACAGGAAAGGAGCTCAAATAATACACCCAGTGTTCAAACTCCTGGGAGCTAGGAATCTTTTCTGAAAGACATGCAGGCTGACAGGATGAAAACAGGGGATCACAGTGTAAACCTGAAGGGATGACGGTACAGTGGGAGCTCAAAAACAAAGTAGTGCTGGAAATCCAACAAACAAAGTGAAGAAATGACAGATCGGACAGCCTCTGCGGACAGAAACAGTTCTGAAAGATCATTGGACTCAAAACTTTAACTCTGCTTTCTCTCTACAGATGCTCCAAGACTGCTGAGTTTCTCCAGCACACTGTCGGCTCAAACAAGACAGCCATCTACACACAGCAGCACACTCCAACCAAACTCAGTGCAGAACACAAAGCAAGCTGGACAAGGACAGTAAAGGTGTGCAAAGAAAAGCCTGTAGACGAGGGCAGTGCAGTTTAAGTTGACATGGACTTCAAGGTTTTTGTCAATGTCGCACATGACAGACTGGTTAAGAAATTAGAGCCCACGGAATCCAGGGCAATTTAGATCCAAAGTTAATTTAGTGGCAGGAAGCAGAGGATGATGGTCAAAATGTGCTTATTTGGAGAGCTGGTACAGACATGGTGGGTCAAATGGCCCACTTTGACATGCTAATGATTCTGAAAGGCAGGCTGCCACTGACCTTGCCCCTCTCGCTCTAATCCAAAGACCAATCTGTCTTAAGATTCATCATATGGTACCTGTCCACTCCTGTATCAAGGTTTCCTCCTCACTTCCGCCCACTGGGAAAATCACCTTATATTTCGGAATTTCCTTTGAATTAAAGACAGCTGTCATCATTGAGGCTGAAGCAGTGGTGGGGTGGGTGGGGAAAACACTGCCAGAATGAACAGGGTTTACACTGACTGTGCTTTTGCACTGACAAACCTGAACTGGCCTTCTCATACAGACATCTGCAATTCACAGACATGAAACCTACCTGTCAGAATCAGGGCAAACTTGATGGGACAGTGTAAATAAAGCATTACACCATGTTAAAAATTTGATGGTTTAATCCATATGGATTAAAGAATCTTTTCAAAATACAGCACAGTATTGTTATCCAGCGCAAACAGATGCAAAATAACCATTAGCAGACATTCCGACATTGCCTTGTTCAAGCACTTTCTGAACAATGCTCACAGGGGAATGAAAGGGATTCTTGTCCTTACATTTATATGACAAAGCCCCAGTGCAAAGTCGCACTGAGCATCCAGCACTCCCCATCCCTCATGAAACTAACCCATTTATGCAACACATTTTCACCCACAGGATCAAAACACTAACAAAAGAATAATGACTCCTGTCCCAATTCTCTCCAACTATTCAATGGATGGCTTGATTATGTTTGGAGAGCAATGCAGGCAAGATAACATAAATCATCTGCCACCTGGTGCAGACAATTTAATTTTAATAAATGAACTCATGTTTAAACTACCCAAATAGCAGCGAGACTGAAGTAAAGCTGTGAAAACTATTTTGACACCACCAAGTTCCTTCCCAAGAATACTGTTACACAGTAGTAATCTCAGGACAAGGTTCGCAAACTTGGGAATGTTGATTGAAAGACATACAAGTCAATGTCACGTTTTGTGACATTACCCAAAATAAAGGTTTCACCTCATCCAGATCACAGGCTCTGCACAATTGGAAATTGCAGCCAGCATTCAGTAGGTTAATTCAGTGGCACTTTACACAGAGTGAATAGATTGGTCTTATAACTGCCTGTACAAAGTTACTTATTGACAGCTTTCAAACAGTACACAAAAGTCTACCTGTGACACTAACATGGTGGGGGAACCAGAGGAACAGACATGAACAAATTGAGTAGTCAAGGTTTGTGAAAAGCTTGCTATAAATGAGAGAAAACATCAAAGTTGCAGCTGAAAGTGTTATTCTAATTCAGAAAATATTTATTTCTGGGGGAACTGAATAGCTGTGGGCTTATAAAACACAACACTCATCTGTGACAGATGGAGAGCCTTAAAATACTTTGTAAATGGGATCACATCCTGGGGCTTTCAGGGGAGTGGCAGGCAGAGCTAACTCATTCACATTATACATTTTATAACCTCAGGATAGATCAGTGTTACAGCTAATTAGTACACCAGTGGAGTCACTTCAGCGAAACCAACATCTGCACAGCAAGCTCCCACAAAAATTAGCAGATACTTATACAGCGGTGGTGGTGGGAGATAAACATTGGCTAAGGATTTCTCCTCCTCACTGCTTTGAAACTACAATGGAATGCCTTCAGTACACCAGAAGCAGCAAAAAAAGGGTCCCAGCTGAACATATGCAGTCCACCAAAGCAACACTCCTTTCATCCTGTACTAGAGGGTATATGCTCACATACCTGGCACAGAATCCAGACTCTGAGGAGAGTGTAGTACTGACTGATACTTCAAAACAAAACACACACCAAGACAGCAGCAATGCTTTGGGACAAAGTGGACGGAGTTGTACTGTGCACTCGGTTTATGTTCAGACTTTACCAGAGAATGGAGATGACAAATCCTTCATCTCCTGTGCTCACATCTCAACAAGCACAAAGAACAAAGAAATACCTGCACATCTCGTAACTGTAAATGTGCCATTTTCCTTCTGATATTTAATTCCAGCTTCTTCAAGCCTGGTTTTGTTTCACAAATTGTTCACAATCAAATAAGTAACAGGGTGGGGAATACTGCATATAATTATTTAAACTTCAGTTTGAGTTTTACACCCCAAAATAGCAGTCAATTTATTCAGATAATATTTTCTGGGGTTTGAAATCCAACCCCCTGCCCTCACTGTCTGTACAACTGCCTCACCTCAAAACTGGCACACAAGGAAGCACAAATTTAATTTTTGTTGTTTATGATTGATTAGATTCCCTAAAGTGTGGAAACAGGCTCTTCAGCCCATCAAGTCCACACCAACCCTCTGAAGACTAACTCGCTCAGGCCTATTTCCCTCTGACTAATGTACCTATGGGCAATTTAGCATGGCCAATTCACCTGACTTGCACATCTTTGGATTGTGGGAGGAAACCGGAGCACCCAGAGGAAACCCACAGAGGGAGAATGTGCAAACTCCACACAGACGGTTGCCAGAGGCCAGAATCGAACCTGGGACCCTGGTACTGTGAGGCAGCAGTGCTAACCACTGAGCCACCGTGCAGTTTAACACCAGGGAGAATCTGAATTCAGCACCTGGCAGGTAGTAACTTGAAAAATCTGGATTCTTTGAGCAAAAGGATGGTGGTCAACGTATTCACAAGATCAAACCTGGTGTTAGTTACAAGGCTGTCCATACAAGTGACGGACACTACTGCCTTCTGTTAATATGCTTGTGTAAGTCCACTGCAGAGACTGCCTACTAACTCAACGAGGGTTGCACACTCTGCAATAAAGTAAAAGCAAATGTGCAGAATCATTCTTGTAACAGGTATTTCAGATAGTTAGTGCTTTAAACATCTCAGTATTGACCCAAATACAGCCACCTGCACAGTCAGATTTCCATTTAACGTTGCACTACCATTGAAAATTACATGAGGGTGGTCAGGAATCCGGTTTTAGAATAAATACTCCTGTTTTGCAAACTCCATTATTGTCTCAAATAATCTGGGTTATATCAACATACCCAAATCTTTCACACATTATAACCTCCCAGACAGAGGTAAGGGTAAGGTCTGTGCTCAGTCAATACAACACAGACAAATGAGATTCACAATGAACATGAAAAACATGGTTTGCAAAACTTCACAAGCAAATTAATTTTACAACAAAAACCCATTACCAAACTACAAAATAAAACAAAAGCAAAACTTGCTGGAGAAACTCAGCAGGTCTGACAGTATCATTTGGAAGAAAGAAGAGTTACTGTTTCAAGTTGGGTGACTTGTGATCAGAACTGCTGACTGTAAGCTGGTGAAGTGTGACAATGGTACAATGTGAAGCTGTAAATGTATCCTGGTGTCAGACTCCCACTGACCCCAATTCTAGAGATAATTCTCAACATCAGGAGACAGGCAGGGGCTGCAGCTAGTGCTTGAGCTGGAGAGCCAACAGCCCTTGGCTATAGGGAGGGCAATCAAATCAGATCCTCAATCAGAGATTGAGTGAACTACTACAATGCACTCTCATTGGACCCACCTTGCACATGAAAGAAACCCTGATTTAATTTTTAAAAAGCACCAGTTTTCATAGAGAGCTGTAACTACAAGTTTGCTGACCGTTTAATCTGATGGGTTGCAGCAGCACTGCCCACTCTCAGGTAGCTTTTGGATTTGAATTTACAGCTTAGAGGATGCAACTTCTGAAGCTTGACAGTGTTCCTGAAGAGTGTGTGAATGACATGAGGTGCATGAAACAACCTCACATACAAAAGATCTCAAATTAACAATATTTGTGGCCAATTTTGTACATTTTTTTAATAGCAATCATTTGCACAAATTGCTTGCTACTTTTGGTTCTGAAAGTTGCACAATACATTTTTAGGAAACAGAGCAACCATTAAAAACCAAAGTTCAAACAACACTCACCAGTTTACTCATTTTTTAAACACAGTGCTGGTTCAAGCGAGGATAATGAGGGTAACTCATAATTAAACTTTATTAAAGATCAAAGATAATTGAAAAATGTTATGTAGGTATGGACCTTGCTAATTCAGCCATTTAAAGCTGCCAGGTCAGCAGATAACACCTCTTTAAAACAAGTTGAAGGGGACTCTGAATGGCTTTGAGCTCACTTACAAACATCCAAACACTTTGTATGCAACTCAGCCAACTTCCCACATAGACAGGCACACTGGGCTTTTCAACAGGTTGGATACAGCTCTAAACTGCAAGGTTTAGAATGGAAATTTGGCAGATAATAGTTTAAGAGAAGTTTGGCACCAAATTTACACTGTTCAGATCGTTCTAAAGGAATTGCAATGGTGCAAAGCATCTCTCTCCCGCCCCCCCCCCCCCCCCACCCAAACAAGTTACCAGAACATGGAATGCATTTTATAGGGAGCTATTGAAGCCAAGTTGATCATATTCAAGAGGGAGTTGGGTAAACGACAAGAGAAACCAAATATTCAAAGCTACAGGTAAAGTGCAGCAGATAGTTCAGGTCAGTGGGTTAGTAACAGAAAAGCGATGGGCTAAATGGCCTCAATCTTACCTAAATTTCCAATTCTCTGTCTGAAGCTTCATGTTTCCGACCTTACCCAACTGAACGACACCAATTTAAACAATGTATGCACAATTATCTAAAAAGATCCAGGTTATAAAGACTTCTGTGGCACTGTAACCGTACATGCTGCAACTTTGCCTTAAACGTTTCATCAGTTCAAACAGGAAGCACTTGATGAATAAGTGGAGCCCTGATCAATTTAAATATCACCTCTATCAATTTATAAGTTCTAGCTTCTCATATTTTATATATATTTATATTATATAGGTTTAATTTTAGTGAACATAGCTACAAATGGTTTAAATCTAATAGTAGGGAACCCAGTCCCTTTTAGTTCTACAAGGTTTTGTTGCTGTAACCTTGCGCCCAAATGAAGATTTTTGCCCATCCATTGCCACATTTGTTGTCTTTCCAATTACCAGAGATGTGCAACACTGCATACCACTGTTTTAAAGAGGAAGCAACATAGAGTTAAATCAGGCTAGCTGGGATTTACCACCCCACAACAGAAAAATCTCCAAACCCAAATTTCATTATTCACGACCACAGCCCATCCCTGGACTTGACAATGAAGGAAAACGACACTGACATTGTACTCTGGCCCCACTTCCAGAAAGTGAACAGAGATTAAAATTCATCAAGTCACAGCACAAACCACTGCAATGTAGTGGGCACGAAAGCTGCTTTTTCTAAAAACAAACACTTAGGTGAGTGTGGTGGTCCCTCTCAGCCAGAGCATCAAAACCAGATGGTGTTCTTCAGACAGTGACCAGTCCAACACGACAGCTACAACTTATAGGGGGTTCTTCAAGTACTGGACTGGACTGTCACAACATGGCAGACTGACCCTTCCTAAATGCACCCCTCCCTCCCCACCTCCCCCCCCACCCCCCATTTCCCCACCCAATCCCAGGCTCTGCCCCTTGTTTTGTTTGTAAGGAAATGGTCAAGTTAGATGCTTTTACATTTCAGGGAAGTTGACAAACATGGAAAAAAAGCTCTCCCAGGAAACCAGCAGTACCAGTGAACAAAAACAAAAAAAAAGCTGACCCCAGGAGTCAAAAGGGCAGAAGCTTCTCCAGGTCAAATAGTCAAATGATTTAAAGAGGAGCAAGAAATAACAAAAAGCAATGAGAACCGTTGGAACAAACACATGAATTTATCGAACAGTCACTCCAAGTTTCTCCAAGACTCGAACCCCCTTCTCCTGATATTCCTGTCGAGTCATCCAGAAACTATCTTTATCCTTCATGATGTCAGCGAGGACAGCTCCTCCCAGAAACACCATGTGTTTGCGCCGAGGTGGATCCTCAATACGGATCTTGAATTTCTGAATGGGAGCATTCAAAAGGCAAACTATCAGCATAGGTTTAAAGCGCGGTTTAATTTCTCCCACTATTCCAATACCATTTTAATATCCCCCGCACGGTCATTTCAACAATTGCTTGGAATGCAATCACAGCCGATTTCTACCCGTGTTCTTCCTGCACACATCTTTAAAAAGTCGTGATTATTAATTTGGTACCTGCGGCATTGCTTCATGACTTGTAATTTGTTAACTGCTTCCTTAACTCAATTTATACTGACCAGGACACTAACAGGCATCGGTGAGAGTCTGGTCTTTAAATATCACCAAAGACCAATGACAAAGCAGCTTCTTCAGGAGTGTGAACAGGAAACAAACCTTCAAATCTCGGAGCTGTACAACTTGGGAGGAAGGCACTCAGCACTGACTGAATCAGGTGGGATTCCCTCCCACAGTCAGTCAGTTTACTGACACACTGACGAGATGGATGGAGTGATATCAGATAGGGACATAACCAGGGTCAGGCAAGTCCAACAGCTTACACTGTGCCAAGAGTTTCCTATAGATAGCCCCACTTTGATAAAGGTATTAAATATCAACCACAGCCTCTGGAACTCTGTCATAACTTATCTCCCGTGTGTCATACTGAAGGAAATTGATTAGGCAAAGCTACTTGGAAAACAAGTTTGAGGAAATAATGCAGCCGATGATAAATCTTATTTTCTTTGTCTCAGTCTTTAACTTTGAGCTCGGAGTCTGCTCCCATGCTGAAGGTTCCAACAGGCTAAGCCCATGTCTGCTCTGAGACCATACGTGCATCAGTGCAGGGGTCAGGGGAACTGAGGGAGCAGCACTACTTCCGGGTTATGGAAACTAAAGTCACAGCTTTCTCACTCACAGAGGCTGACTCAGCAATAAACAAGAGGGACAGTTACTGGCAGGTGGGCAGATCCAGTGTGCTCCTTTAGGTAACGGGCCATTTTAATTCTTCAATCATTCTGGGAGGGTATCAGCAGGGCTAGTAGATGCCCTGATCTAAACCATCCACTCAGCCACTCCAGAAGGAAGCTGTTCGTATGGGACTAGAGTCTTATTGAAGCACAGATAACATTGACAACAATCCTTCTGTGGAAGGGCAGAGACCTGAGCATGAAGCTGTGTGTTTGCCTTCAAAACAAGGCCAGAGGATAAATGGCAAAATGGAGACTTTGGAACAGAACTCCAGACAGACGGCTGAACCTCTGCTGCCACTGGAGGAGACAAGGGGGTGGAGGGGAGGGATGGAGAAGATACATCCCAATTTCATTTGTTTAGCAGCTTTATTGGCCCTGAGGTAGTGCACAGCAATGTTATCAAACAACAGCCAACAACATGAAGACACCAAAAGCCTTGTCAAGCCAAGTTCCTTGGACAGACTACCTTAAAAAGGACAGGATGGGGAGTAGGGCAAAGGGGTATATTCTAGGAGGGAATTCTGGAGCTAGCAACAGGAATCAGGGATTCTCCAGAGGCTGGAATTTTAGGGAACTCTCCCCTAGAGAATTTTGGGTTTGGAGGAGTGAGAGAGAGAAGGAGGGAGCAAGGGAATGAAATGATTTAGAATCAGCCCCCGCCCCAGGAAATCTGAGCAGTCACTGTTCTGGAAGTTAATGATAGATGGAGGGTGAACAAAGGAATTGAACCTGATACAAGTTGGGTCTTAACAGTAGAGTTTTAAAGGAGCAATTTAATAGAACATTGAGCACAGGAGACCAGGAATCCTCCAGCAATCATCAGGTCTATAGGAAACAAATGCATGGGTGAGGGTTTCAGCACAGGGTGAAAATGGATGCTCTGATGTCAAACTGAACGAGACAGTATTAGTGACAACATGGGTGCGGCCAGCTGACCACCTGAGGGAGTGAACAGCTTATTTCAGAGTCTCTCAGTTGCTGAGGTGGTAGATGGAGCTGGTGGAAGAGAATGATTCAAATGGTTGATCTTGCCAAAATTTAGTGAGAGAAAATTTCTATCACCCAATATGGACATTAGACAGGCAAGCTAATGACTTTGTGAGAGAGAGAGAGAGAGAGAGAGAGAGAGAGAGAGAGAGAGAGAGAGAGAGAGAGAGAGAGAGAGAGAGTGGAGGGATCAGAGACAGAAATTAGCGTCGTCAGCATACATGTGAAAACCAACACATGTCTTCAGATGCCAACAGGGGGCTGCAAATCAATGGAGGAGGAGGAGGGGACCATTGTTGGAAGCGAAGCCATTGCATGTGATTCTCTGGCTGTAACTAGATAGAGAAGACTGGATTTGAAAACAAAGAATTTTCACAAGGGCAGGACCAGGAAAAAGAAAACCGCATTCCAGGATAGAGGAGTGGAGAGGAGGGGGAGGGGGACGGGGGAGGGGGAGGGGGAGGGGGAGGGGGAGGGGGTAGAGTGGGACATAACTGCAACATCAGGACACAACACACTGTGCATTGGAGTAACACCAAGACCGTACTGCATCAGTCTATGAACGGAGGTCAGATTACAGTCAGCAGTTGAGACATTTGGAGAATCGCTGACCAGTACATAGTGTGACTTACAGAAAGTTTCTCAACATCCCCTTTGAGAACACGCTCGAGGTACAGCTGTTTGAGCTCACGCTCCAGGCGTGATGGTAATCCAGGATACATTGTTGATCCACCAGAGAGGACAATGTGCTTATAGAACTCCGACCTGGGAAGGGAGCAATAACAGACAGCAGTGAATAAACTGGGCCAAAGATTCGGAGTAATACTCACCCTGCTGCATGGTACACATTTACAAACTAGCTTCAACATTCTGATCAAAGAGACAAACCGCCTGAAACAGATGGAATTGGAAGTGACTAGCTAACCACGGGTTAACGGATTTGTAAAAGGAGCCAGTGATTACAGAGACACCGACACTTCTAAAACCCCAAGTGCCCACTGCTCACATACCTGGTATCAATATCAGCTGCTTGAATTGTACTGAAGAGTAACTCTGCCACACCGACACCTTCCACGTTGATGAGATGAGGCTGAAACAAGGCTTCAGCAGCTTCAAACCGCTCTCCTCCAACTTTTATCACACGGCCATCTGGAAGCTGAAAAGACTCTGGCTTTAGGAACGCAATCTCTAAAGACAAACTCTAGGATAACCAGTTAGTGAGAATGGAGGGATCCAAGGAGGTGTGGGCTGAAACAGCTCACTGGGTTCAGCGTCAACATCAAAGCAATCATTTACTTTCAGGGGCATTCTGGGCAATCTTAGTTTCATTTTGACAGTTCCTGACTTGCGCGCAACCTAATTTAAGAAATTTGAATTGGGGACAGCTATTTCTGAACAGATGAAGCATATGGGAACCATAACAGAACTGTGTTCTCTCAGGCAAACGATATTTAAAAGTACCACATGCGCCTGCACGTCTCGGTGCGTGTCACTGGATTTGTAAGCCACAACTCCAGCTGATGTTCCTGGGGATGAGTGTTCAAACCCCATCATGGTAGATTGGCAGATGGAGAGACTGGAGTTCAAGAAAATTTCAGAATTAAAAGTTAGCTGAATGGCAACCGTGTAACCAATCAATTGTTGTTAAAATAAAACACCATCTGTTTCACTAATGTCCTTGAGGGAAGGAAATCGACCATCTTTAACCAGTCTGGCCTACACGTGACTCCCAATTCCACAGCAATGTGGTTGACTCTTAACTGCCCAGCAAACCACACAGTTCAAGGTAACAAATATCAGCTTTCCCAGCAATGCCCGCATCATGGAAATAATAAAAAAACATTCTGCCCATTACGCAGAGGCCTGCAGGGAAATTCTGACAGTACAGGATCTGGCTCAATGGCATCACGCCAGCCTCACACCAGTCAGTCAATACCTGCTGCTGAATCTCTAGCCAAACACTGGTCAAATGCTCACTTTAACGACAGGCCAGGAGTCCCACCAGGTCCATGGGCTCCTGAGAGTCACAAAGACAACCGGGTAATCCCAAATATGGCCCGTTCACCAGATAGAGGGGACATAGGAAAAAAATAAGGCCTGGGCAAGAGACAGTGAGGGGGCCTTAAAGGGAGGTCCAGAGAGGGGAGACAGCAAGGGGGAGCGAGAAAGGGAACAAAAGCAAGTGGCAGGGAAGAAAGCAGAATACAAGTGGGGCAGAGGCTGAGGACGTGAACAAGAATAAGAGAAAGGACATTCCATCAGGAAAAAAATTAAAAATTGGAAAAGGCAGAGAAAGGATTTCTGGGGGTGGAGGGAGAAATTATGAACAGGTTAGCTGGTGGGCTCTGCAAAGATTTAGCACGCAGAGTCACTGGCTCTATTTTCTGAGCAAGTCAGACATTTTGAGGCTCAATGTAGTGCTGGGAGATGGTAGAGTCAGCACATGCTGCAGAACAAGGAAATGACTCACTAACTATAGTAATACCCACCGTGTAGGACTCCACCAATACTGTAGTTTCCAACGCCAGTTTCTGCTCCTGTTCAATGTTGTAACCCACGTAACATAACTTCTCCTTCATCATACGAACGGTTTCAAAATCGGCAGAGTGGTTGAAGGCATAACCTCGCAGGAGAAGCAGCTGGAAGATTCAAACGTCATTAAAACACTGCACTACCAACACTGAACAGCAACAGATACAGGTAAAACTTCCAAAGGCAGATAATGATTTTACAGCAGCCAATATGAAACATTTGCAAAGATATTCAAGTAACAACATCAGCTCAAGTCCTGTGCTTTTTAAACATTATGTAAATTTCAAATGCTAAAAATACACCACACATTCCTATTGCTAACAAAACATTTTGAAGCATGGTTCTATGAAGTTAGTGAATTCTCAAACATGCTGAATGAGTTTTAGTCAAAGTCATCAACAATTGAACCATGCCCAAAGCTCATCGGTAACAAGTGACCTCAGCAGTCAGCACATGCTCATCTCCACAGCCCAGCAGTTCACAATGAAAACCAACTGCAACTGAAGGATTTTGCAACCAATTGCTTTTCAAAGAAGGTTCTGTTCTTCAACAAGAAGCAATTTGCATATAGCAAGGTCCAACAGCAGTGAATGAATGATCTTAGGAGAGATATTGGCCCGGGAGAAAAATCCCTGCTTCTCTCTCCCCGACCCCACCAATGCAAATTAAAATCAAATGGCAAGCTTAGCACATCTGGCAATGATGCACCTGTGCACAAGATGGGAAGAAACAGTAACAGGAACAGGCCAATCAGCCCATCAAGCTTGCTCTATCATTCAACACGTTCATGGCTCATCCGACATTCCTCACATCCACTTTCCTGCCCTTTCCCATAACCCTGGACTCCCTGACTGGTCAAGAATCTCAGTCTTAAATGTATAAGCTCTCGGTGACAAGACATTCCTGAGACTCTCAACCCTGAGAAAAATTGCTCACCTCCATCTCCAAGTCGGTGCCCCTTTATTCTGAGCCTGTGCCCTCTTGGCCTGGACTCTCGCATGGAGGGAAAACATCCTCTCAGCATTGACCCTGTTAAGCCCCTTGAAGGATCTTACATAGAATCAGATGTAGAGCATGGAAGTCAAGCGCCCTCAGCACTGCACCCAGGTCTCAGCCTGGACTACGTGCTCAAGCAATGACAATGGGGCTGGAAGCCCCAAGCTTACAGTCATGGTGGGCATTACTCAATGAACAGATTGAAACAAGCTGAGGCAGTTTCTCCATGACAGAGCTGATAGAGCGCAGGTCTGCGACAACTGACAACCCATACAGAAAGTTGCACTACCCACTACAACAATTCACTCATGTCACTCGTGCTGCACTTGCAAATTACAAGCTGAAACAGCAAGCACTGCTGAATTGGAAGGAACACGTCCAAACAGACTGCCGTGGATTAAACATCTGCACAGTTACACTACTGCTGAATCCTGTTTAGACTTGGACTTATTACAGAATTAAAGTTAAACTTTTTCTGAAGATTGGCAACTGAAAATATTGAAGGAAATGAAGAACAAAGTGCTGGAGCAGGTCTGGCAGCATCTGTGGAGTTAAATGTTAAGGCTAGTATTATCCTTGCGCAGTTCTGAGGAGGCACATTGGACTTCAGGCATTAACTGGTTTCCCCTCTCATGAGGCCAGCTGACTTCCTCCAGTAGTGACCTTTTAACCTCAGATCTCCGGTACCTGCAGCAGTTTGCTTTTGTTTTAGTGCCAAAGGAAATATTTCAAAAATAAAGGGATTGTTCTATTGACAAAGGGCAAGTTGTCTGTCAATAAGTTTGAAGTCAGTGTTCAAACATTGCGATATACCAGCTAACAAAGCCACGGCATGACAAATTAAATTCAGCAAATGCATGTAGAATCAATTAATCACACCAATGCCACGTCTAATTGCTTACAAGTCTAAGTGGGACTGATGTTGCTAACGGTTGAAGTCACTGACCCCATAATTTCTTCTCAGTAAAAACGAGGACTACAGATGCTGGAAATCAGAGCCTGAATTCGAGTGGTGGTGGAAAAGCCCAGCAGGTCAGGCAGCATCCTGACCTGCTGTGCTTTTCCAGCACCACTCTAATTCAGACCCCCATAATTTCTTCTGCCCCGTTGCAAAAGTCTTCCATCTCCACAGAAGAAACTGGCTTTTTTTCCCCAAGAGGAACAACATTTCGGCAGTACCACGTATTGCCACTGGGGGGCACTGCAGCGCCACGTGGTGGTGGAACATGGAACTGCAGGGGATATTCAGCAAAGCTGAAAAAGCAGAAGCTCCACAGTCGGCCATGGCAAAACAGACAATAGAACCACCATAACCAGGGCTCCTACAGCTTATATCAGGAAGCAACAGTGCTCATTCGAGGGCCAACATCCTCCACTCTCTTGGGGGAAAAAAAATGAGCCCAGAGATACTAAAACCAGAGAGTATTCAGACTCAGAAGTAAGGAAACAACTGACAGGGGAAGGGATGAGAGGAGATCCAGAAGGGTACACAGGTTGGGATTCCCATTGCTGATTTCTCCATCCAGGGCTCCAAATGCAGATGAGCATGTGGGTGGGTGGGTGTCAGGCAAGGATCTCCTGGACAGGGGATAAAACAACTTCATCAATAATCAAGGAAGTGCAGCAGAGAACCAGGCCCCTGCAACTCTTTCAAAACACGAACACTGGGGACAACAAATAGCACATTTCCCCTCTTCTTTTAAAACTTTGATCTTCCTTCAGTGAAAGGTAACTCCTCCTCACCAGTGCCGAGCCCAGCACTTACACTGTTAATCCAGTCTGTGCACAACAGAGG
This sequence comes from Chiloscyllium punctatum, assembly GCF_047496795.1. Classification (NCBI taxonomy): domain Eukaryota; kingdom Metazoa; phylum Chordata; class Chondrichthyes; order Orectolobiformes; family Hemiscylliidae; genus Chiloscyllium; species Chiloscyllium punctatum. Next base: position 114,174,067 of record NC_092749.1, read on the forward strand.
TTTAGATCAGGTGAAACTGTCAGGTCTATTTGTAGGAACAGCAAAGTCAGAAGCTATCAAGAGAGATGTCACCATCAAACTCAAAGTAAAATTGAGAAATAACTTCTCACTGAGGCAGCAGAATGTGGAACTCATCACCACAACAAGTTCCAAGACGAGTAACACAGGTATTGTGATAGATGAAGGAGAAAAGAGGGTAAGGCTGACAGGGAAGAATTGAATGGAACATTACTCCTACCATGGGCTCAAGGACCAAACAACTTGCCTCTGTTTTTAAATTCAGTTTTTTTCACAGTAACATATGCATCACTAATGCAGGTTGGCTAGCTCGGTTGGCTGGACTGCTGGTTTGCACTGCAGAATGAGCCCCACAGCATTGCTACAGTTCCTGCACTAACTGAAGTCTCCATGAAGGTCTCTCCTTAACCTCTCCACTTGCCTGAGGGGTGATGATCTTCAGGTTAAGTGACCTAAAGGACTCTATACCAACCAGCAAAACAAATGTCTTTTACAAAATACCATGCAAGAACTGTAACAAACATCGGACAGGCAGGCAGGAAACGAGCCACCAGGATACATGAACACCAACTAGCCACCAAAAGATATGACCCATTATCATTAGTATTCTTACATGCAGAGGAGGAGACCAGTTTGACCAGGACAACATATCCATCAGAGGACAGGCTAAACGGAGAGACACGCGGGAATTGCTCGAGGCCTGACATTCAAACCAGAACTCCAATAAACACATGCATTTGGATCCCATTTACCAACCTCGGAGAAGAAGAATTGGAAATGATATCACCCACCACAACAGACCAAGACACACAAATGGAAAGCAGGGCATAACACGAGTGCTTCACCAAAGGCTCACTGACGATGTTACCGAATATGGTGACAAACCATCAGAAAACAAACCTTCAGCAAGAAAACCTCCAAACCTGATCACCATCCTGAGCTACAAACCTTCTCAAACAAAAACGCAACCAATCATCCCTCCCTAATGAGTGTGCAGCCCTATGGTCCTGGAGGACTATGGTAACTTTACTTACTCTAGCAGTATAACTGCACTCCAACACAGATCTGAGCTTAGTCTCCATTGTGACTCAAAATCTCAAGTGTAAGGCAGGTTAAACGAAGACCACAGAAGTCTCCAATTATACTTCAGTATAAGAGATGGATTTGTAAAGCAATTGACAACACTTCCTTATTTGAATGTTATTTTATGTATGATTTTGCAAATTTTCTCCAGACCGTAACTCAGGTCACAACCAGGAATTTAAAAAACCAAGTTTAAAGAGAACTGCCTTCCACACTCACTCAACAGCAAGCAAGGTTGACAATAAATGGGTGCTTTTCTGGTTGGTGATCAGTAGTTTGTGGTGCGCCTCATGGATCAGTGTTGGGACTGTAATTGTTTACAATTTACATCAATTATTTCGAGTTGGGGACCAAGTGTAGGATGCCTAAATTTGCAGTTAACACAAATGAGCAGTAGACACAGCCTGCAAAGGGATATAAACAGGTTACAGGAGAATGAGGGGAAATCTTAGAGAAACAAAATTCTGAAGGGAATAGATACGATAGAAGCAGGGAGACTGCTTCCACTGGCAGGTGAAACTAGAACTAGGGGAGCATAACCTCAAGATAAACAGATTTAGGGCTGAGTTGAGGAGGAACTTCTTCACCCAAAGGGTTGAGAATCTGTAGCATTCCCTGCCCAGGGAAGCAGATGACGCTACCTCATTAGTGTTTTTAAGACAAAGATAGATAGATAGATTTTTGAACAGTAAAGGAATCAAGGATCATGGGGAGTGGGCAAGTAAGTGGAGCTGAGTCCATGAAAAGGTCAGCCATGACCTTATTGAATGGGAGAGCAGGCTCGTGGGGCCAGACGGCCTACTCCTGCTCCTAGCTCTGATGTTCTTTAGTCTTGATGAATCACAGCAGGCTGTTTGTATTTCACCAGGAGTTCAAGGTCCAAGCCTGGAGAGTCCAATGATACAAGGGCAGTGTAGAGACATCTCAAAGATTGATCACTTCCAATGGCCCACTGCGAGTGGTTTATTGAATATTAACAATCACTCAGCCAATAGAAGCAGAGAGAGAAGTGGCATTGACAACAAACTCAGACTGATCAGCCTCCATGAGAAATCATGTTCAGATGACATCAAAACTAGTCTGGCCTGTCTGTAATTAAGAGGATGAATTATGTTATTAGACATTACCAAGAGGGACTAATATCCCATGTCTTTCCAGCATTAGATGGGCCACCACCAACCAGAAGACTGAGGAGAAATGCAGTACAAGCGCAGCTCTACCATTGACAATACAACACAATCAAACTCCTTGCCTCACCTTAATGAGGTATCGGGTGATGTCCCGGCCAGCAATATCGAGCCTCCGTGTGAGGTGTGGCAGTGAGAACCCTTCATACACGGGGCAGATGTGTGTCACACCATCACCTGAGTCCACAACCACACCAGTCAGCAAACCTGGAGGAAGACAGAGTTCATTAGCAAAGAGCGACTCCAAACATTTCAGAGTGACCGTACACTGTTGTTACTAAAGCCCAACACAGTTGGGAAGGTGATCAGAATTTCTCCGCTGCAGATAACATATTTAGTCACAAGCTGAAACCCAGCATTTCCTCTGAAGGAGATGGGTATTTGTGAGGGAGGGGTGGGGCAGATGGAGCAAGGGCAGCAGGAAACCTGTTGCCCTTCATGGGTTTACTGCTGTGGTTTAGTAAGGTACACAGACAGCAGTCCAAAGCTTTTCACAGGATACGGAGACCTATCTCCCTCCATTGACCTTTCTGGTCGGACAATCACATGCTCTCCCTCTTTCCACCAATGTCAACAGCAGCTCAAGCTCTCCTTACTCTCCCAGGTACCTCCATGATGTCAGACAATGTGCCCGGTTAAGCAATGGACAAGTCAAACCTGCCTGTAACCTGAACATCGACTGAAGTTGAGCTTTTATTCACTAGTAAAAACCCCTCTTTCCCATTCCAGCTCAAACAGGTTGCTGAGAAACTCTTGGTATTCTGCCACTCTGGCCAAGACTTGGCTTTCACTAAAAGGCTGCTGACTCCCAGTCAATCTCCTTCCTTATTCACCTGTGCACCAACCATACAACTGCTCTCTCCAAACTCCATTCTCCCATGCCCTCCATGGAGTCTCATGCTAAGGGCTGAAATTCACACTTGCCCTATCACAGACCCATGTGCTTCGACATGGAACTTGAAGCATTGTCTAATGTACCCTCCTGACCTTGGATCCAGCAACCCTTGCTTTTTTTGCACTTTGCCAATGAGCCCCCTCCTCAAACCTGATGCTTCTGATCAAGCTTTCCGAATTGTTATGGTGCAGGAAGTCAGTCTTCACAGTGCATGACAAGTAATTTCCCAAATATTCAAACAAGTGAGGGGACAGAGCTGAGTGTGGTGACCATCAACAAGGAAAAGGTGCAAGAGAAGCTGAACGGCCTGAAGGTGGATAAACCACATGGACCAGATGGACTACACTCCAGAGTTTGAAGGGAGAGAGCTGAAGTGATAACAGAAGCATTACTGGTGATCTTTCAGAAATTGCTAGAATCAGAGGACTGGAAAATTACTAATGTGACACCCCTGTTTAAAAAAGGAGTAAGGTACAAGATAGAAAATTATAGACCGATCAGCCTAACCTCTGTTGTGTACAAAATCCTGGAATCCATGGTGAAGGATGAGATTTCTGAATAGTGTATGGTAAAATAGGGCAAAGTCAGCATAGTTTCATCAAGGGGAGATCATGCCTGACAAATCTGTTAGAATTCTTTGAGGAAGTAACAAACAGTTAGACCAAGGAGGGCGAATGGATGTTGTCTTCCTGGCCTAAAAGAAGGTCTTTGACATGGCGCCGCACAGGAGGTTGCTGAGTAAGATACGGGCCCATGGTGTTAGAGACAAGGTGCGAGCATGGATAGAGGCTTGGCTGTCTGGCAGAAAGCAGAGAGTGGGTATAAAAGGGTCCTTTCTCAGGATGGCAGCTGGTGACAAGTGGTGTTCCACAAGGCTCAGTGTTGGGACCACAACATTCCACTTTACACATTAACGATCTGAATAAATGAACTGGGGACATTCTGGCTACGTTTGCAGACAAAACAAAGATAGTTAGAGAGACAGGTAGCATTGAGGCGGCGGGGAGGCTGCAGAAGGATTTGGACAGGTTGGGAGAATGGGCAAAGAAGTGGCAGATGGAAGACAACATGGGAAGCGTGAGGTCATGCACTTTGGTAGGAAGAATCAAGGCATGGACTGTTTTCTAAATGGAGAGAAAATTCAGAAATCTGTAGTGCAGAGACACTTGGGAGTTCTAGTCCAGGATTCTCTCAAGGTAAACTTGCAGGTTGAGTCAGTAGTTCCAAAGGCAAACGCAATGATGGCATTTATTTTGAGAGGACTTGAATATAAAAGCAGCATGTTCTTCTGAGGCTCCATAATGCTCTAGTCAGACCACACTTAGAGAACTGTGCACAGCTTTGGGCCCGATATCTCAGGAAGGATGTACTGGCCCTGGAGCAGATTCAGAGGAGGCTCACAAGAATGGTCCCAGGAATGAACAATTTAACATAGGAGGAATGTTTGAGGACTCAATTTATACTTGGAGTTTAGAAGGACGAGGGGGGAATAAAATTGAAACATATGAATACTGAATGGCCTGGACAGAGTGGATGTTGGGAAGATGTTTCCATTGGTAGGAGAGACTAGGACCTGAGGGCACAGCCTCAGAGTAAAGGGAAGACCTTTATGAACGGCGATGAGGATAAACTTCTTCATCCAGAGAGTGGGGAATCAGTGGAATTCACTGCCACAGAAGGCTGTGGGGGCCAGGTCACTGAGTATATTTAAGACACAGATAGATAGGTCCCCTTAGTTGGCAAGAGGATCAAGGGTTACAGAGAGAAAGCAGGAGAATGGGATTGAGAAATTTATCTGCCGTGACTGAATAGCAGAGCAACCTCGATGGGTTGAATGGCCTAATTTCTGATGCCATATCAATTCAGGTCATCTATGACCCACTGTCAATCTCCTGCCTTTTCCCAAAGCCCTGCACTCCATTACTATCAAAACTACCAGCCAACGCCCACAAATACTCAACCGAACCAGCTCTCCACCACATTCCCAGCGGTGTATTTCAAATCCTAACGACTCAGAATGGTTGTTTCTCATTCCCCTTGTTTCATTGCACTTCCCTTGAATTGTTCTTACCCCAGGACAAACAAACTCCTCTAACCTTCAACCACTGCTAACTGTTGCATCATAGTTCTGCTAGTCATTCCATGATCACCTCTGACATGGAGATGTGTAAATTGGTGCTGAATGGACAGCTGGAGGCAGAAATCAGACAAGTCAGGAACCATTGCTCTGTCCCATTTCCGAGAGTAGCTGTAAATTATATGCTGCTTCAACAGAGGCATCAAATAGACAGCCAGCTCCACTGTGCACTAACAAATACAGAACTCACCTTCACCAGGTGATCAGAGGAAAGTCAGGTTGACACACTTTACAGCAAGTCGCCAAGTAAAATAGATTTGACCTATTTTTTTTCCATGCTAAAGTTAACTCTGACCCAATTAAAACAATTCTTGCACAGTTTCATCTCAAATCTCATGTGTGGTGTCTGATCTGATTAAGTGAAGCCCTGGGATCACCACAACAACCTTCAACCCCTGAGGCAAAGAAATTGAAGAGGAGAGTACTTCTGCACATCCTCAAGCAGATGAACTAATGTTTGTTTGTAAGGGTGGATCTTTGTAATGAAAAAGCTGCCTGAATCTTTGCTGGAATGGAGTCCTGGTTAAAAACACGGTGTTGAATTACACAGTGACGTGCATTTGGCAGAAGTGAGCTCACCATCCAACAAGCAGCCAGGCAGTTCACTCCAGATTTGAGCTCCGGACCCGAAAGGATTTCCTAAATCTACCAGCTTCAGTCATTTTGAGATCTGAACCAGAATCCATGGCTTAGCAACAAGCTCGGGGAAGTATTACCAGTTTACAATTACATCAGAGAGTCACAGAGATGTACAGCACGGAAACACCCTTCGGTCCAACCCATCAATGCCGACCAGATATCCCAACCCAAGATAGTCCCACCTGCCAGCACCCGGCCCATATCCCTCCAAACCCTTCCTATTCATATACCCATCCAAATGCCTCTTCAATGTTGCAATTGTACCAGACTCTTCCATTTCCTCTGGCAGCTCATTCCATACACGTACCACCCTCTGTGAATCATCTTGCAAGACTGAATGCCCCATCCTACTCTAATCTCCTCAGTCCTCAGTGACACAGTTTCATGGTCTGCCTTCTCGCACGTTGAAAGGCTCAAGTCTTTATGCTTCAGTCACTGGAAATGAACATGGTACTCACAAACTAAGGATTTGATCAGACCATTGGACAGCCCACACTCATTTCCCCTTATCTGTCATCGGAGATAATTCTACATCCTTCAAAACAGAAATCGGAAAAGTTCAACAGGTCTGGCAGCATCAGTGAAGAGAAATCAAAGTTAATGTTTGAGTCCTCAGATCCCTAGTTTTAAGGGTCACGGGACCCAAAATGTTAACTGATTTCTCTTCACAGATGTTGACAGACCTGCTGAACTTTTCCAGCCACTTCTGTTTTGGCTGAGAGGGGAAAGTAAGAAAAGAAACCTACAGGGCAACACTTTCACACAGAGGGTGGTGTGTGTATGGAATGAGCTGCCAGAGGATGTAGTGGAGGCTGGTACAATTGCAACATGTCAGAGGCATTTGGATGGGTATATGAATAGGAAGGGTTTGGAGGGATATGGGCCGGGTGCTGGCAGGTGGGACTAGGTTGGGTTGGGATATCTGGTTGGCATGGACGGGTTGGACTGAAAGGTCTGCTTCCGTGTTGTACATCTCTATGACTATGTGCACTTCTTTCAATTTTTACATAGTTTTACATCCTCTTGACTTCACTTCAGTGACTTAACTACCCAAGCAGTTATTTTACGAAAGCCTGCAGATATGCTGCATTTCCCCGAACTACCCAAACACTATAGAAATGGTAATGCTCCTCATATTTCTCTCCTATTCAGATCGTCTTAACCTTGCCTGCAATCCATTCCATTTGTTACTCAAGTCAACACAAAGTATTTAAGTGGATCTGTCTGCAACTCCTCAGATTCAACTATGACTCCCTCATACAATCTACTATTTGACAATTCGGTCAGTGAGCTCAGTGCTCCAGCTGACTGAACCAATGGTAATGCTTCGTCCCCACTCCTCGGCTTTTTCTTTAGAGGCCTCCAAAGTTCCTCATCCTCATGAACCCACTCAACTTCCTTTTCAAGTTATTCATAGAATCAGCTTCCACTTCTTCAGATTGTGACAGTTCTGCAGAAACAGTCATCTTGTGGTGATTTTTAAATTTAAAGAGAAGAATTGCAGTTGTACATCACATTCCACAACTGAGACTGTTTCTCCCCCAATTCATTAAAAAGCAGGAAATGTGCCTATCCCTTTATCTCATTGCAGTTGGTGAGAGCTTGCTGTGTACAATGACTGGATAATTTGGTTTTCGTTGATGCTGTTTGAGGGACAGTTTCTACAGGATACCCTGTTCTTCTTGAATTAAGACTGGGATTGTCGTGTAGTTAATGGGTCTATTCACTAGAGGGAATCATGTTCTCACTCCGATCTTTCAATCTTCCAAACTGAGGTCACCTTTCCACCTTGTCTGTTCTGGAGAGATCAGAGCAGACCTTTCCAGCCTCTTGTCCCCAGGAAGATCTAGTAAGCCTTTTCAGGCCTTTCCTCCTTTGTTTTGTACTATGTATAAATATGATCAAATGGCATTCAACACTCAGGATGTTAATAAAAGGTGAAGCTGATGTTGCCTCTATCCTCCAGACTATTAGCAATATGCTGACCAGGAAAACAAATAAAAACAGCGATATATTCATTAAAATATCAAAGACATAAGCACCGCAAACATAAACTATGGACATGTACACACCAGTAACTACACTAAGGAGAAGACAGGGTCCTTCAGGAAGTAGACTTGCTGAACTTTATTCAAAACTGACCAGATGTTCAAGAAAGGTCACCTGCAGGGCTATCAAAAGGGTCTATGTTCCACCAGAAATCTGAAGTTGCAACCAAAATTTCCTAAGATTTTGTTCAATTTCATTAAACATGAACTTGTCTTTTACAGAATGGCCTTGTTTTGTATTTTACAGTTGGATGATGATGATTCAATTTGGAAATCTCCAGGAACTTTGTTAATTGTATCCAGGAGTTGGGGGAAGGTGGCCCTGAGCCTTTCCTTCAAAATGAACACAATTTATCGTCCTGACTACAGATTACAAAACTACAAGTTGCAGGTCCGTGATTAAGGAGGCTGCATTGCAGTTGACACTGGAGATTCAAATGCTTAAACAGCGTGTGACAACCTTGCACAGCAGAAGGGTCAACATTTGGTTACCATGACTCCCCCATAATGATGAGATGCCTCTTCCTGATGAGTTCGGATTGTTAGTGAACACTGGATCAAGCTGCAGAATGCAGTGCAGATCTAAAATTCAGTAAACACACATTTCACCCTTGTGGGTAAAACCAACTTAACGACACTCCTGTCTCAATAGAAGTAGCAACTTGAATTTCTGTGAAATAGAACGTTTTAAAACTAAAAATGAACATGTAAAGTTAAACCATTTCTTCATGTTCTCAACAATGAACTTGCAATCACTTCTGATAACCCAGGCTAAACATCCCCTCCAATCATTGCTAAGCTGCCTGCCCTACTTCCTACACCCCATGTCCTTGGCATTTAGAGTTGAGCAAGAAGAAATGCTTCCTCTAAACTTCAAGGTGACCCCTTCAGCCTCTTTCTGGTGCTTGGATTCTAAGATTGCTACCCTTTAAAGTTTATGACTTCTATGATGCTTTTGTTATTTCTGATTAAGTGCTTTCCATTTATTTTATGAAAATTTTTCATAATCATGAATAAATGACCCAGCAAAATTAACAGTGATATTTCATAATTATTTTCCATTTTTAACTCGAAGACAATTTTTTAATTTCTGAGATCAGGCAGACCGTAATGTTTTTACTTCATATACTCTAGGGGACGTTGATAATTGCCTTCCAGTGTTAAGATAAAGAGTAAGTTGTATCACAGACGAGACTGATACAATGGGAAGGTGTTGCAGATCACGGTCAGAGTGTAGCAATGCATTAGCTATGGAAAACTGCAGCCATGCAACTTTCACAAAGAGATCTGCTCTCAAATTGCTGTAGACAAGATTCATCTGATCAATGTTATTGTAATGTTCGATAGTTGAGTCCGTCAAGCCTTAAGCTGTGTTTTACATGGCATTGTAGTTTAACTTCAGCATTTTTCCAAACTCCAATCAGGTATACGTACCTTGAGCGTACAATGTGAGTACAGCTTGAATAGCAATGTAGACTCCACTAAACTGGTAGGTTTCAAACATCACCTGAAACAAACAAAGTTATAATTTAGTCAACCCTGTCTTTATCATTTTATCCTCATTCATTTTCCAATCAATTAACAAACACACTCACACCTAGCTCCGCTCAATCTCCCCTGAACATTAAGCATTCCTAAACTGATTGCAACCTTTCAAGGTTGATAACTGGAAATTTACATTGGTTCTTGCTTCAAAAATGGGCTGAAGAGCAGAAACAAGCCAGTCCTCTTGCTTTCCCTCTTGACCCCAGTTCTTGCTTCGGATTACTTTTCCTGTCCTACAAGATTGAGCTGCATGTCCCTGAACGCTGATCAGCATTGAAGCTTACAGGAAATGAGCCGAACAGCTTTCCTCCTGGTGATCATCCAATCAAACATAACTCAAACTATTACAAGGGAAGAGTTTGATGTTCCAATTCAGAATGTAAGTCATTAATAAGTTGTGCCATGACTTAAATGGTTAAAGCGCCTGTCTAGTAAACAGGAGATCCTAGGTTTAAATCTCAGTGGTGTCTGCTTGCTGTGTCACAAGTTCGCTGTTGCATCGCTGGTCAAGCAACTCACTGTTCTATGGGCAGCACGGTGGCTAGCACTGCTGCCTCACAGCACCAGAGACCTGGGTTCAATTCCAGCCTTGGGTGACTGTCTGTGTGGAGTTTGCACATTCTCCCCGTGTCTGTGTGGGTTTCCTCCGGGTGCTCCGGATTCCTACCACAATCCAAAGATGTGCAGGTCAGGTGAATTGGCCATGCTAAATTGCCCATAGTGTTAGGTAAGGGGTAAATGTAGGGGTATGGGTGGGTTGCGCTTCGGCGGGTCAGTATGGACTTGTTGGGCCAAAGGGCCTGTTTCCACACTAAGTAATCTAACCTAAAAAACAATGTACATTCAGACCAGTATTCTGAATATATCCAATTAACCTGGTCCCAACCCATCATCACAGTTTTCCTGTCAAGTGATCAGAGCCAGAAAGCGATTGTGTATCCAGGACATTGCTGTAACGGGTGAGATGCAGAGTTTTCGGAGGTTGGTATGTTGGGTCTTGCATTTTTCTATGCTCTCATTTGAAAAATAGACCAACTGACAAGTCTAACACATGACAGGACTTGTTCTCACTTGTTAAAAAATGAGTAATGTTGGCTTTCTGCATTCTTCATTCTGCAGTGGATGCAATGGTTCTTAGTGAAGTACACTCTGTGCTCTGGGACTAATGGATAACCATTACAATGAGCAACTGCTCGGAAAGCTTCTTTCTGCCATCTTTCCTGTACCTGACCTCCATGGGACTCGAGCAATGCAGTTGACTCTTAGTTACCCTCTTAAAGACACTCAGCTCAAGGGCAGTTACCTGCCTCAGGTATATCCATCCCACGAATATATAAAAAATTACATGAGGGCTAAAATGTTTGTATTACACATCCAACTCTTTCCTCAATCCTGACATGCAGGCGAGAACACACATCTTGGAACAGGGCATGCTGAATGCCCACACATTCTCAGAATGTAACTTCACCTCAACAGGAACAGAATTAACAACCCTTCAGGATTGGGCAGGACTCTCTGGGAGTGAGAGGTCTCTAAGGGCATGCTATAAGTAACACCACGGGTAGGGGGAAAAATAACTAGAATCTTAAAAGTGACTTTTTCTTTGAAGAATCAATTGATCAGCTGCAAATATTCCAAACCCTGGGGCAAGGGAGATATGACTGCTCCACTAACGGTGAAAATTAATCCAATGGATTATTTCCAATGGTTGTGCGATAGATCAGAGAAGGAAATGTCGGGGTGTGGGTGGCTGGAAACAGGTCAAGTGAATGCCAGGAACCTAGAATTAGCAACAGTTTTTCATGTCCAGCAAGGAGACAAAAGTGAATTCTGCTTTTACTGAAAGCTTGTGTTACATTGCACAGAATACACAACTGGAACACTGGGCCCATTCCAGTTATTGGTGGCGTCAGAGATGTACAGCACAGAAACAGACCCTTTCGTCCAACTCATCCAGGCTGACCAGATATCCTAAGTTAATCTAGTCCCATTTGCCAGCACTTGGCCAATATCCCTCAACCGTTCCTATTCATATACCCATCCAGATGCCTTTTAAATCTTCTAAGTGCATCAGCCTTCATCACTTCCTCTGGCACACCACCCTTTGCATGAAGTTGTCCCTTTTAAGTCTTTCCCCAGTCAGCCAAAACCTATGACCTCTACTTTTGGACTCCCCTACGCCAGGGAATAGACCTTGTTCACTTACCCTAACCATGGCCCTCATGATTTTATAAACCCCTCAACCTGTGATGTTGCAGGAAAAATACCCCAACCCATTCAGCCTCTCCCTGCAGTTCAAACCCTCTAAACATGACAACATCCTTTTAGATTTTTTTTTCTGCATCTTCCAAGATTCACAACATCGTTGCTATAGCACAGAGACCAGAAACGAGTGCAGAATTTCAGAAGTGGCCTGACCAATGTCCTATATTGCACAACATGACCTCCCAACTCCAACAGTTAATGCATTGGCCAATAAAGGGAAGCATATGAAATATGATGGTACTTGGAAATGTCCAGAGTTAAGTGACCACATTTAAGTGATTCACTCATTGTGCAGCATCTTACATAGCAAATCACACAAAAATGTAATGACTAGTGCAATAATTGACAGATGAGAATGTGTCTCAGACATAAGCAGGCAGGGAAAAAACTCCAAGTTTTATGAAACAAGATGTTCAGCTGAGCATGACTCAGATCAGTAAAGAACTTAGAGTTAACAATAGGATGCTGGAGGCAAGGGCAATCGGTTAACAAGGTGGAAAAGCAGTCATTATGTAGAGCCATTTAACAATATTAGAAGCATTCAGGATGTAAGGTCAGCAAACAAGAGGCAAAGTATTCATTGTATGAATCCAGTCAATAAGGTTAAGAACATTCATTGTATAACAGTAAAGGGCTTGGTCACTGCTATTCATACTCGTTGATGGTAATGATCACCCAATCAACATATTGGTTGTCTTATCCAGATGCTCCATCCTGTAAAATAACCATTTAGTTTATTGAGAAACTCCTGTTCCAGAGAAGACCATGAACTCATGTCTCTGCGCACATGGGCAATCGTTCTTTCCCTCCAGGGCCTGGAATAAAGGTATTGGAGGTAAAACTATACCATCACTCTGAGCGTTATGCTTTGACTTGGTGGGGGGGGTGAGAAGGGGGAAAGAGAAGACAGAGAAAGAACGGGACAAAGGTACTATGACTGGAATGAGCAGGAAATTAATCTCCAGACCAAGCAGAAACTGCACAGGACTATTACCATCATTCATAAATGTTACTGCCAGTCACATCAGACAGCCTGACCTGGTCGCCTATCAATACTGAAGATTTATCAAAGGATCATGAACTATTTATCAATGAGAGCACCCCAAGGTGGCCAAACCACAGCTAAACAGACCCAGCTGATACAGGGGTACAAGGATTAGAGATTGTCAACTGACAGGAATAACCTATTACTATCACAGAAGAGCCTAGCTATAAGCTCCAATAGGGAGAGGGGAGATGGGGTTGGCGGAAGACAAGAAAGTGCTCAAGCGAAGCCTAAAGCAGTCACATATCACCATCAACAGCAGGAAGCAGCTTGGAGTTGAATGCATGAGCTGGTTAGCAATAATACATTGGAGTGGCAGGCAGTACAAGTCCCCCGTGCGTGGATCTCCTGAAGCAATGACAAAAATAGCAACATGAACAGCAGCACTCCATTCAGACAATGCACTCCTACAATTCTGATCTTTTGCTTAAGCCAATTCTACCACTGATAGCCATGCCTTCAGTTGCCTGGAACTGAAATGCTGACAATCCCTCCCAAAACTTCACTACCTTTTTTCAATACACTTAAGAGTCAGATGTACAGCACGGAAACAGACCCTTCGATCCAACCCGTCCATGCTGATGACATATCCCAACTCAATCTCGTCCCATTTTCCAGCACGCAGCCGGTATCCTTCCACACCCTTCCTATTCATATACCCATCCAACTGCCTCTTAAATGTTGGAATTGTACCAGTCTCCACCACTTCCTCATTCCTCACACGTACCACACTGTGAACAAGGTGCCCTTTGGGTCCCTTTTATATCTTTCCCCTCTCACACTAAACCTGTGCCCTCTAGTTCTGGACTCCCCAACCCCAGGGAAAAGGGCTTGTCGATATACACTATCCATGCACCTATTATTTTCTAAATCTCGAAGGTCACCCCTCAGCCTCCAGGGAAAACATCCTTGGACATCTTTTCTGAACTCTTTCAAGTTTCACAACATCCTTCCAATAGGAAGACTAGAATTGCATGCAGTATTCCAACAGTGGCCTAACCAATGTCCTGTACAGCTGCAACATGATCAAGGGTTACAGGGAAAAGGGGATCAAGGGTTACGGGGAAAAGGCAGGAAATTGGGGTTTAGAAGGAGATCACCCATGATCAAATGGCAAAGCAGATTTGATTGGCTAATTCTGCTCCTGTGTCTTATGATCTTTATATTCACATAGTCACCATTAAGACATGGAACAAGAGGCCACCATTTGGCCATCAGTAATATTAGGGTTTTTACAACCATGATAAAATCACTTTCACCATTGAGATTTGGTGAAACAGACAGAAGTATGGCTGCTCAACTTTCTCATTGCTTACAGAAGGGAGGAAAGTAAGTATGAAGTGTAAGTGAAGGAGGGTACTGACATTAATTGTTTAGACAAGCATGACGCAAATGCACTACGTGGAAAAACATTAAATTGTTCATTTTGACAGGAAGAATAAAGGAGCATGTTCCATTAATGGTGAGAGATTAAACAGGAATCAGGATGCCCTCATTCATGATTTGCAAAACTTTAGCATGCAGGTATAGCGAGTAATTAAGAAAGCTGATAGAACATCATCTTCCACAAGAGGAAGTTAATACAAACAAATCTAGGTTATGTTTCAGTTACACAGGACATCAGTGAAACGAGATCTGGAGTACTGCACACAGTACTGGCCATCTCAAGTAATGATACATTGGAAGCAACTGAGATGAGGTTTAGTAAACTATTATCTGGAGGTATCCCCATAACCCATGATCCCCTTACTAATCATGAACCTGTCCGTTTTAAATATATTCAATGACTTGACCTCAAGAGCCCTCTGCAGCAAGGAGCCCCACAAGGAGATTGAACAGTTGATATCAGTTTCATTAACAGCTTCAACTCTGACCTCAAGGTTCATCTGGACCATCTTTGACATCTGCCTCCCCTTCCTGGACCTCATCAGCAACTGACTTAATGTGGACGTTGACTTCAAACCCACCAACTCCCACAACTACCTGAACTACACCTCTCCCCATCTCTCTCCTCTCCCCACCCCACCCCACCTTGAAAACACAATCCCTTATTCCCAATTCCTCCACCACATCTATGCCCAGCAGGAGCAATTCCACCAGTGAACATCCCTGGTGGCCTCCTTCAAAGACCACAATTTCCCTTCCCACATGATCAATGATGCCCTCCAATACATTACCTCCACTTCCTGCACCTCCACCCTTGAACCCCACCCCTCCAATTGCAACAAGGACAGAACCCCACCCTGGTCCTTACCTTCCACTCCACCAACCTCCAGATACATCACATCATCCACCACCATTTCTGCCACCTACAAACAGACCACACTACCAGGATATATTTCCCTCTCTACTCCTATCTGCATTCTGCAGAGACCACTCCCTATGTGACTCCCTTGTTAGATCCACTCCCTCCATCCCTGGCACCTTCCCTTGCCACTGCAAGTAGTGTAAAAGATGTGGATTGCTATTTTATCAAAGTGGAAGTTCTTATCCCATAGTCAAGTCATCACTATTCTTTAGTATGAAAGCTCTTCTTGATGCACAAGTTAAACATTGATAAAACAATTGCAATCATTTGCCCAAATACAGAGACCAGACTAAAAGCTCAGTACCACTTTGCTCAATACTCATGCAAATTGCAAAGATTGACAGCATCTGAACCTACTTTAATGTGCTGCTACAGACTGAGGAATTTACAAGTCAGACATCTGGTCTGAAGAGAGATGCTGATTTTATTTTGGGGTGGGAGCGAACAGAGGCAGAAAATTATCCCAAGGGTTTAAAACTGATTCCCCCATTGATAAATGAAGGGCTTTTGCCCAAATCGTCGACACTCCTGCTCTTCAGATGTTGCCTGACCTTCTGTGCTTTTCCAACACCACACTCTTGGACTCTGATCTCCAGCATCTGCAGTCCTCACTTTCACCTCATACCATTCACTCCCAAGTTGAATACACTTCTCAAGTGTACTGACAAACTTTCCATTCAGGTAATCTTTGGAAAAGGATTTCCATTGCAGCATCTGCAACTGTTTCTATCAAAAATGCTCTTTCCTGCAGCTTTCAGAGTCTAGGAGTAGGTATCAATGTCCACAGTTTGAAGAGTCTGACGGGGCTTCTGAGCTAGCAAGCAGCTCAAGGAGACTCCATGCTAACCTGATGACTGTGACACAATTCAACACATACCGGGCGTGGTTCTGTCACACCTATTGAAACCCCTCATTAGTTTGAACCAACCAAACAGGCAAAGTCTTGTATTGGATCCTGGTCCAGGTGGCATTGCTGCTTTGGAGCTGCCAGGCCTATTTGGGATGAGGTCCCACAGTCTGGGAATACTGATACGACAGTTTTGTAGCAACAAAAACATTAAATATAAAACAGAAGAGAATTACTCTTATGAAATGAGATTACATGGGAAAAGCACCAAAGATGCAATACTCAATACATAATACAGTGGTCTAAAGGTTAAGGCATGGAACATATAAAACGTGGACAGACTACAAAGTAAACATAGACCAAATTTCAAAGCATTGTAACTTACTTGAGCTTTGACAAATAATGTTTGCCATGACATGACCAATAGCATTCCCAGAATTTGAGTGATAGCACCCAGCAGAATAAAAGAGTTGTTACACTCCAGATTTGCTCAGATAATGGGCAGACTCCTGAAGCAATTGTCTACACAGAAACGGTCACATAATTCTCCACATCAACACATGCTCAATTGGCATTTACAGAAACTCAGAAGAGGTCAACGAGTAGAGAATGCACTAACCAATAACCTGAATCTGCAAAGAAATCCAGATTCTTTACACAAACAATTCATCAATTGCCAGTAAATGAGCATTTCCACTGGAACACAGTTCTAAAATTCTTTCAACTCATTCAGATTCCCAAATTCAAGTGGCATGCACTGTGGGTTTTCCAGCTTGGCCACTTTTTCCACCACCCCACAGCTAGGTCCTAAATTCTGAACATTTTCCTTTTCAAACATCAGCACACAGTCAGAGCTTGGGATAAGGTTAGCCTATCTCAATGGAGCTAAACATTTGATTCCAATGGTTTAAGTATTAAAATTATTTTGTGCAATGACTGCAAACCCAGCTACAAAACCTGACCTTCCAGTGCACCTCAAAGGGATGGTAATTGGTTGATCTAGAAAATAATTAAATTAGTTACATTGAGCCAGGAGTTCCCATATTAGACAAGATCATGATTGATTGGAGAGCCACAAGAGAAGCAGAAGGAGAAGAACAGCCTCTCAACTCAGTCAACAGTCTTTCCATCTTCCTGAAGTCAGTCCCCAAAACATAAAAAGTTTTCTCAAACATTCTTACCTCAATGATCTTTTCCCTATTCTTTGTGGGGTTCATTGGTGGTTCAGTTAGAAGAATCTTGCAATTCTTGGAATCGACATCTAACTTCTCTGGGCCAAAAGTGTAATCCCACAGATGTTTCATGTCATCCCAGTTTCGAACAATGCCATTTTCCATAGGATAGTTAACCTCTAACATAGAACGTAATTCACTGGCTTCATCACCCACCATCAGATCCTGCAAAGGGAAAAATTCAAAAGAAAGTGAAACAGCTAAATGAGACGCGGATTAACATTGGTCAACAGTGGCAGGTGTATCAAGTCCAACCTCAAAAAAAATTACTCAAATCTCAAAACAAGGAAAACAACCGGGATATTCTGAAAACAGGAATTAGTGTAAAACTCTGCACTGGGCAAGTTATTGGTTGAATTAATTTGTTTAGACAAGTGTTTATGACCATAATTTTCTCTCAAAACTAGAAACCAAGAAACTTCTACAATCTTTGGAGGTGATGCAGGATTAATTTGCAAGGGCAGAGGCTTGGAGAGTTTCGCTCAGGACAAGGTGAGTAGTGACTATTCAAAGAGAGAGGGGTGCATAAGGGAGATCTATCTGAAGGACATGCACAGGAGAAAATTGAGCCATGGGTAGGAAGTGATGGAAGATAATGACACAGCACGACTCTGGGTCATGATGCAGATCATGGGAGATGATGATAGGGTGTCAGAGTATACGATGGAAGGGAGAACTTCAGAAAATTCATCAGTTAAGAGGGCCACCAATGAATAAACCACCATTGAAATTGTGAAACAAATCAAAATCTCCAAAAGTATTGATCAAAAGGCACACTGGGTCAAAATGCTCTTGTAGGATACCAGAGTTCTGTTCATACCAAGCTAAGAGATATGAAGCCATTTTAAATTAAGAATTGTATTTTAACCAACAGTTTATATTCTGAGTGATATCCATTGATGTTTATCTTCAAACTGAAAAGCAATAGAAAGAGAGATAGGGGAGACATTTTCATTGAGGAAAAAATGCCTATGCAAGCAGACTAACAGCCAAAGCCAAGTTGATATTCTGATCATTGTTTGACTGTAACAAATAGGAGAATTGTCTCTTCATATCCCCAAGTAAGGAGAGAGATGTGAGAATCAGGCCAATCATCCCAGTGCCCCACTGATTAAAATGACATCTATACACAACTTCACTGGCTTGGGATGACTTGTACAATACTGTAGTGGAACATCTAGTTTAGAGGTTTCTGCAAGTTAGGACAAGTAATTCTGGTATCAAGTACCTTTGCCTAAGAAAAAGAATACAGGCAGATGGCAATGGGTGGGTGTGTATTTGCACATGTGCACGCACATTATGGGGTATATTTTGCATTCAAAGTATTACATTCTAAACAATCAAGATCCTTCAGGTCTGGGTGAATGGTATGGGGTCAGGTGCTGCATGGATATTAAGAAAACAAAAGACTGATTACATGCAAGCCTATTATTCAGCAGAGCTATCCCACAACAGATGATGTCAGACCAAAACAAGATTTTAAGCAATTTTCCTTCTTTTCAAAGAATCAATCATTTCTGGCATTTACATTCAGGTCAGACAAATATATTTGACAATCTACACAGCAGACTTATTGCACTGTGTGCCTGAATACTTACTCAAGGCAGTTTGAGAATGCCTGTATACTAAGATCTGTGTGTAAGCATCGTACAAGCAGCATAAATTACTAACTACTCATGTTTGGATAGTTCACATGTTAGATGCCCAAATACTGACTAGTTCCAAGTAGAAATCACTTCAATCGCCACAGAACAAGCACACAAACCTAGTCAGATTTCAACCTGGATCCTGATAAAATTGATGAACTAAAGCATTCATCAAATTTTGAAGCAATCCATTTAGTACATGCAGTCAGTGTTAGGCAGACATACATTCAGTTTTGGAAATTGATGTGAGGAGCTGTCCAATAAGCAATAGCAGTAGACACCTCCCTAGTGCAAGACTTAAATTGCACACATGTTTCAGAGACTTTGGACAAAATAAGACACACACCTGCTTGCCAGTCCACAATCTGCATTTACACAGGAATGCATCAACTGCTTCACTCGAGCAATCAACATTCCATTGTCACTGAAGGAATGGAAAAAGTACTTGTATCTAGCAGGATAATGTTAATTTTAAGCCCCAACCAAACAAACGCTAGTACCTATGCACAGAAAAATATGGATAAGTATAGTTCAAATACATGCTTCAAAGCAAAATAAAGGAATCGTGGCAAAATCATGCTGCAAGGTGAAACACTGAAAACCCCAATAGGTTTCTTGGAAAGTTTAAACAGATTTCACAAAGTTGTTCAGAAGCCTGATCAAATTTAATGTTTTTACAATCAGCATGAAATTGTGGTGGGTTTAAGCATTCTTGTCACAAGACAAAGATTTGTTCTGCAGATGTTTATCAATCACCCACCATTTTCATCATAGGATCAACATGTTCCATTAGCAATGCTTTTCTTGGGTTTCATTCTGGCCATTGGCAGAAGTATACAACCATAACTCAAATGAACAAGTCGTCCTGTTCTTCAAAATTGTTTAGATAAGGTCCTTAATCTCCATCAGATAAATGTCATGGAACTATGATAGGTTTGGAGGCACCAAGCTAAGTCTCCCATTTTGAGAATGTTATTACATCAATGTACCGACATGATACCAGCACCCACTGACCTTGCAATGATTACCTACTCTTGATAAAGCCTAGCTGCAAATGCAATTCAAGTGACTTGTACAAATGCTCAAGGCCTTTGAATGCAGTTAGACAGGTGATTAAGACTGTTCAACTCTCAAACGTTTCACTCTCAAAGCTCTAACTACACCACTGAACTCTCACTGCAACATTCCATGGTTCAGTGACAATTCAAACAGCCTAATTCCAAACACTTCCCCAAGCCCTTCAGCATACAGGGGTGGCAGGAATACAATTGCAGTGCATGACTTATCCTTGATGTTTCCAACCAATTTTATCAGCTCTACCCAACTGCTATCCCCAAATGACCTGGGAAAGGTGAGAAATATGCTGCATCGCCCTGTGGCCTAAGTCAGGTGCAATACACCAGCCACCCCCCAACATGCCGCAATGCAAAACCCATCTCATCCGTGCTTTAAGTTTGAATTGAACAGACTTTTCAGCATAACAGAGAGCAGCTGTTTTAAGGAAAAAAAAATTGCAAAATGTTAACAAAAATAAATTTTAACGCAGAGGTTGGATGTTTGGATTGCAATACCAAAATAAAATGAAATGAAAAGATGGAACACACCACACTCCAACAACTTACTTACCATCTTTTTGTTATTCTACTTCAACAGGTGAAGAAAGAAGAGAAAGAGAGAGAGAAGGTAAAAACAAAGGTCAGAAAAGGTCCGAGTGAAAACATCACTCCAGGAACTTAAAAGATCCAAGTGCTTTCCAAAATTAAAAGAAGAAAATGACAGAACTTTGAGAAACCTCCCCATCAGGTGTCGAGTCGAGTGTTCAGCTCAAATATATAGGTCTGTTCAGCATCATAATTTTATCATTTTCTCAAAATATATTTAGAATTCTGCAAATGTATTTCAAAAACATTATTGCTGCAATAATACAAAAAATTTGCTTATCAAAGTTGTAGGATCAACACAATATACACTGTTTCCGCAATTCTCTGAATTCACATACAATATACTGTAAAGTGATGTGGAATTAATTATATTGTGTCTGTGTCCCCCACAGGAGGTGTTAATGACCTTGTTGGTATTCTAGGCCAAAAGCAGTGTGTGAATTACTGTCTCAGACATTTATTATGACATTTTCTACCAGTGGAAAGCAAGCATATTTCTCACATTGTATGCACCTTATGAACAAGCTTAGCTTATCAACTTTTTGACTCCAAGTGGAGCTTACAACATTTCTTGCTTGCAAACATATCCATCATGCAGGTATGTTACAGCTGCAGGCAGATTTCAAATCCTTCCTGAGTTAAGCAGTTGCTTGATTAAACTGAGGAAATCTTTCTGAAGAGGAGCAGGGAAGGAGCAATGTAAAAGAAACCTGTTCACTCCATCCAAACAGCAACACAAGTGAAAATTACCCTGCACTCATTAGGCAAATATATGAATTTGAAGTATTATTTAAATATTAATTTCCACCATCCATATTTGCAATGACTTAATAGGGAAGACCAAAAGGGCATATCACCTTAATTTGACTCTATAAACTTACATACTTAGAAAGTTTGCATATCTGTCCAGAACAATCACACAAGCTTTAATAATGTGTCATGTAAAAGATTGTCTACAGCTTTTGCAAGCATTTCTAAATGTGCTGCCTGGTTTACTATTAATACTGAAATGGTGTGTTTTTTGCTGTATTTTGTTATACAAAAGGAGTAATAAAAACATAACAGATCCAACAAGTACATCACCACACAGCAACTGGATGGGCAAAAGAAAATTCAGCCACATTCAGTTAGTAACAGCACAACTCTCCATAGTCTTACCTTGATCTCAATATTCCCAACTTTGGCAGTGGATCGGATAATGGGACGGCCCACCAATGCTGGAAAAATGTGCTCTGGAAAATTGGAGCCAGCATAGCCGCACTTCACAAACTAAACAAAACACAACAGAAAAAGGAAAAATCATGTCATTTCTTAAAGAAGGCATTTTGCAAGTCATTAACCAAACAGGGGGAGAAAATGAGTTGCTACAGATGGATAAAAATACATCTTGCACTGAAAGCAGAGAGCTCTGCTCAGCTGTTTTAATATAGTAATTTAAACATGTAGAAATTAATCACTTACTTTTCATGTTAAGAATATACACCACATTTGTTTCGAACCAACAAAGCTGCACATAGCAAGCATCAAGTACGTATTACATCTTTACCTGGAGAAATAACTCACTCCAAGTCATATTCTGAAAATTTTGGCAAATAATATCACCAAGGGAAAGACTGTCAAGCCGCATAAACCAATGTTTTTCATTCATTTATGGGACATTGATGTAAAAGCCTGGATTGGCCTTTGACTGTCATTGAAGAGATAGTGTCACCTCTGACTTGGACTGAGTGGCTTCAAAAGCCATTTCAGATGCAGCCAAGAATCTCACAGATGTCAAATTTGTTTATGTTTCATCATAAACTGGTTTTAATGAAACTGTGATCACTGATAATTGTGTTGATTTTAATAGAAGACATACCCTTTCCTCTCCTTTATTCTGTGAAACTTGCGAGGAGGAAGAAGCAATTATAGTCTTAAATCATGCAAACTACATAATTACTGAATGAAGAAACAAAACTCATACGTACTGGTGAAAACTCCGTTCTTACTTACCATGCCATATTATTCCATGAACTATAAATCAACCACATTGACCTTACTACTAAAAACAAGCATATTCAACAGTACGCGCCATGCAGTGGAAACACTCCACAAAAGCAATTGTGAAACAGAGCTATAGAAGGCAAACTGAGGGAGTGGTGACCAAAACCTTCTAAACATGACGTTTTAAAGTGTGTCTGAATGGAGAAAATAGGCACAAAGGGAATTCTTGGGATTGTCAACCTGTACAGCTGAAAGCTATGAAAACTGGAGCTGTGTGAAAGGCCAGAAAGCCAACAAATACAGAAGCACCTTTTTAAAAAGAGACAAAAGGGAGTAAACGTGATCAATTTACTGATGCTTGAGTTTCAACTACCCTCGGTTGTACTGCATTCCATTCATTACTAACCTTTCACCTGAAAAATTCTCTGCAACAGAAAAATGTGGAGGCTAAGTCCCTGAATATATTTCAGAAACCGTTCATAGTTTGCAGGAGTACAGAAGAGAGCAGGAGCATGGCACTGAGACGGAGAATCAATCATGATCATATTGAACAATACAGCACGCAGGATAGGCAGCATCTCTTGTTCTTATTTTCTACATTTTCATCGTGAAACAGAAATTGCTTCGAAACAGTTCAAAGCAGCACAAAGAGTAGAAAGACAAGACAATCTTAGATTTTAAACAGGTACAATAAAATAAAAAAAGTGTTCAAGTTAAGAGCCAGATCCTCTGCTCTGATTTCCAATCTGGGCCACTGAAACAAAGGAAAGTGGATTCCAAATGGGAGTCTACTTTCCAAAGGTCGACGTTTTAGGTGTAACACTTCTTCAGGGCTGGGGGAAGACGAGTTGTAGACAGAGGGAGCCTCCCCTTTATCTGCAGCTCCCCCCACACACACCCCCAGTTCTGAAGTGTTATACCTCAAACGTCAACTTTTGCACCTCCTGATGCTGCCTGGCCTGCTGTGTTCTTCCAGCTTCCTGCCTGGCTCCATTGGCTTCCAGCATCTGCAGGTTTAGTCTCTAACCAAGTCTACTTTCCAAAAGCACTCTAGTTTCAAGATTTGAGCATTTCAATTTGAAATCTGCTAATGTCACTTCAATAAAAGGAGAGATTACCAGGTCTAGAGATCCAGCAACTATTAGCTGATCACAGATAAAAGACAGTCATGTTTCTTGTTTAAGCTGTTTATTTGGAGGTCACTAGGTTGGCAGATAGAGAATTGCATCCACACATGCTGTCAGGGGTTGACCTCCAGGAAACATTTGATAAAGCTGTGCACCAGCAAATGCTCAAAGATCCAAGTTTGTGGGAACAGGAGGCAACCTCATGACATGGGCTGAGGTAGAGTTGGGGAAAAAGATCCCATTCTATTTCACGGAATTAGAAATGTGGCACAAACATGAACAGCAGCCTCTGCTTTGCATCATACATTAACATGGATCAAGCAATAAAGTTGTCGGAACAAGTCGCGATTGACAAAATTAGGAAGTTCAGTATTTTGTGAAGAGGGGACATGGAATAACTGAAGACAAACGTTTGACAAATAGAGTGAAGTGTGGAAAATCAGAGCTCAAAGACAGACTAATCAGAATGATTTTTTTTTGGAAAGGTGACATTTGTAGCTGTCCAGAACCAAGCTATACACAATCTCACAACATATGCCTGGCCTTTAACCCAAGTGGACTCTCATTTAAAAAGGTGACCCTACAGGCCTTATCGCAATATTTTAACACTGCATTAAGCTTTGGAAGGATTGACCGAACTTGGGGAGAGCATACAGAGGATTCATTAGGTTTATAATATGGCTTAAAAAGTTCACATCTCAGCTGATGTTAACCCCACTAAGGTAGTTTACAGGCTCAGGTTTATGTTTAAGAAGTGACCAAATCCAAAAATGTTGAAACAGTAGAGATTCCATTGCACAGACACAGAGAATTACACAAAAATGTCTCCCACCAATTCCTAATCACCCTCTTCCTTTTGCACTCAGTTCCCCAAATATAAAACTCATGGCCATTTTACAAAATTCATTCCCAGCCAAAACTCCAAATTGATAGAAGCAATTGTCAAATTACTCCAGCGTTTGCCCTTTCACCAATGCAGAAGTCAGTTTTGTATATTACTCAGTGAAGGACTTCCTGATATCAGTACTAAATTTGTCTTTCACTTGTTTGAACCTACTTCCCTATAGCTGTTTTTAGTTGTATGTTCAATTATTTTCTTATTACCCATCTATCTTCAGGATGCCCAACACCTCTAACTTTCAACGTGAAAGAAACAATCGCTCCAACTGTCACCAAAACTACAAACCATCATATGGAAAATAACTTGATAGCTCTTCCAATTCCACAAGTTTCAGAACATCTGCGACTAGAAGTGAACTCAACAGTGCTGTTATGTGGCAGAACACAGCACAACTTAAAGGCAACTTCCCTTAACACCTTCAACTTTCTTATATAGCATTCTTTGCTAGCTTGAATTTGAGAATAGTCATTCTTGTTTTCTATACCCTTCCCAAACTTTAAATTCACTTTCTTCAATTTTGACCTTCCCTGCATCCCTGATTTTATCAGTTCATTGGCAGCTGTGCCAGTGGCTAATGATGCCAAACTCTGGGGCGCTCTCTATATTTTTCCATTTCTCTTTCCTGCTTTAGGGCTAACTGTAGACCATTTGCATCAAACGTTTGGACCACTGTCCCTCATATCTCCTCCTGGGACTCAGCATCTCATGTGGTAATCTTCCTGTGAAGTCAAGGTGCTATATTGGCAGTGCGTTACACTACGAAAGCAACAATTATTGCTCATTGCAGTGGTTAAGACATTGTCCATCTGCAGTTCTCCCAAGACTGAAACCCTGTATGTGTACTTGAATGATTTCTCTCTAGCAAATTTTTACTTGTCACTGAGCTACACCAAAAAAACCCATCAACTCATTCCTCCAACCTGTTCCTTTGATTGGACTGGTGCAGAAGTACTTCTTAAACAGCTGCTGCACAGCACTCACTGACTCCATCAACCACCGAAACACGCCTTGGCTTGCTTTTTATCAGGCAGTGGGCCCCCAGCGAAAGGTTCTCTGCAAGACTCTTCCCACTGAGGAGCTGGGGTGCAAGGTGTTGCACACACCAATCCCATGAAAAAGCACATGCTATTGGTTGATGGACTCCCAGCCCAACTGTTTGCTTTGCCATGCTTTGGGGTCCTCGAGTCATGTCACTTCTGGGTGATTGCACCTCATTTTCAGTGATTTGAACAATCTTTAACTGTGCTTTTGGTCACACTTCAGCCTCACACGCTTGATCGTTGGACATCTGGTGCGGAAGGGGTGTTTGGGTAAGTCAGAGTGCCACCTTGGGTCAGCTCCTGGACCATGCAATGTTGGCTCTTAGCTGATCCAAGTGCAACATTAAAAAGATTAAATTGGAATCTCTCTCTGGACATTCACATAATATTACTTGTGTTCTGGTATTTCTTGGCACACTAATACAAAGTATTTCTGAAGTTACAGTGCAAGGGATGTAGCTCATGTGACTCCTGGGAAGATGAAGGGTATCTAAAAAGGAATGGGGAGGGGGAATAAATCAAAAGGGAGTTGGAGGGGCACTAGTGCACTCTACCCATGACAGTGCATAACCCTCTCTTCAAAGATATGCAGATTATTAGACACCGTGTGCTGCCACTCAAACGGTACCTGGGCATTGAGTCACAGGTGAGGGGCAGACAGTCAGCAGTTAGAACCCTCTTCACAGCCCACTGCTTGCTTTCGGTTCTTTTCCTGAGGTTTCACACACAATGCAATTCGCACATACCAACTTCTGCAAACAGTTAAAAGTTTATTAAAGCCTGTACAACCTAGGTGACCCCCCCTTTGACCCTCTTTTCAGGCGTGTGAAGTCGAATCAAAGAGGCCCCGAACAAAGTGAAAGTATCCCCTTTGCACAGGTCAGTTGGTAATGCTCACAGGTACTCTGGTCACTCCCCCACAGTGCAGGTTGACAATCAGTCACGCGAAGACCCATAGCAGAAAATTAGGATCCCAAGGACATATCATCCTCAATGAGGGACAACTGACAATCAATCTATTCCTCAATGGTGGTTCACTAATTCATAAATCAGTGAAATTCTGAAAACTAAAGTTTATTATTTATAGCCAGATACACTACAATACAGTCACAGTACTCAAGCTAAGATTAGTTACAAATCAAGTATCCACCTTGATTCAGATTTCGAAGTTATGTTGACCACCAATGGAGACTTCATTCTGATATCTTCAAAGTCATTCTTGTAAAGCCAGGTACACTAGTATGAGTAAATCTTTATTGCAAATCACAGCATAACTTGTCAAACTGTAAGCTGTTTGCTGTACTTTAGCCACGAACTTGTGGCACATGCAGTTCTCATCTTTCATTATTACACTTTGTGCACAACTAAAATATTGCATTCAAAACAATGCAAACTACTCAAAGTTCAATTCACCAATTAATGCTTCTGTTTGAACAGCTTCAACTGGATTTAGCAAATGTCTAAGACATTTATGGAACCTTAGCTAACAACTGAATGTAAACAAACTGAAGCCTTCCCATGTGCTAGTAACGAGCTTCAAAATGAAAGACTACAATGAGTAATATAATGACTGTACTCTAACGGGGAACCAGTTAAGATCAAAGTCTGGATTTTCAAATTTGTCAACTTTACATCTTTCCATCATGAGCTGTCTTACTTTGCACAGCCCATGCCCCCATAAGTGCTGGGATTTCCTTCCTAAACCGCCACATCTTTAAAGTGCTCCTTCAAACCAACCTCTTCAATCAAACGAACCTGAGGTTACCCAATCTTGTATTTGACAATCATTCCTGTTATGCTAGGTTTGAGATACTATATAAATGCACATTGTTGACGACTGTTAAGGGACATGAATATTTATTTGATTATTTTAACTTTGATGTAACAAACAGGCAATGAATTCACTGAATTTTGAGGGAAACTACACAAGTACAGAGAATTCTCTCACCTTGAGCGAGTATAGATTGAGTATGTGCCTGGTCACTTCAGTGGGACATTGCAATTAATTCCAGCCCTGTTACTGTTTCCTTCTCATGCCAAGATGCACACCCTCTCCTCCAACTGTGGTCAGGCAACTGAGAGGAAATCTTTCATTTTCCAGTCTAATTTAGTAGATCAAGGTCAAAAGGAATTCTTCAACTCCTGCTTTACTGAAGTCAATAACCTGAACCTAGACAATGGGTCAAAGAAAGCCTATACAGTTGTCTCATTCCAGGTAAGACACAGTTTTCTTCCTTCAGAAGCAGTAATCAATGAGCACTATAAACTTGCAAACAGATCGCCTCCACCCTACTGAGATACACACCTCATAGCATGTACAGACTGCAGCATAAGCTCAAACCACATGAAGAATGTGGCTTGAGGCCAATGAATGCTCTTCCTGTCAGTTTGTGCTTGCACAGTATTCTCTCCAAGGGTGTTTACGCAGAGAGACTTTAGCACAGGAAGGAGCTATTCAACCCTGTCTACTTCATTAATACAGAGGTCATCGTTTTCATTAATTCATTGCTATTATTCTAAGAAAACATGACTAGTTACTGTGTTATCATTTCATTGCTAACATGAATCGATTAAAACCGTCAAAAACTAGTGAACTGAAGTAGTTTTCTGAATTAGAAGATCATTTGTACTCTTAAGGACCTAACCCATTTGTCAGAACACAAACCATTCACAAAAGCAAGCAGAGCAAAAGTGCCAAGTTCCACACATTGTCCAGAATAACTCATGTTGAGAAGTGAATACATTTTCAAGTTTATTCATAAATATTTGTTCAAACAGCCACAAGCCTTCTCAAGGCACACACACACTGTAAAATACTCATATGGATATTAACCTGCACAGCACACACTAAAATCTAAAGAATTTCCAAAAAGTCCAGGGACAGAGTGCAAACTAATAACAGTGTAGCAAAAGAAACAAAGGTTAGTAATCAAAAGTCAAAGCCGTTAAGGGAAGGTCACCATCTTTGGTTTGTTTCACAAAAGGGAAGTGAGTGAATGTCTGATCTGCGCCTGTTCCTTTTTTGCTCAAGGCATAGATTCTTAAAGCAAAGGCGATCTTTGAGCTCAGTGTGCCTGTGCTGCTTCCCTGCTCCTTCTCCATCACACTTCTTTTCACATTTAAGTATTTAACTCAGTCACTCTTGAAAATTGCAACTCAATCCGATTCCACCACCCTTCCAGATCCTCAGCTAGTTCAGTAAGCAGACTGTAATGAGAAGTGGCTCAAACCACTCCCAGCATTGCTGACTCAAGACAGACAGCTCGAGCATGACAGCATTGTCTGTTCCAGCCCTGCAAATTGTCCAATCAGACAACCTTTCAGTACATCACCAACTCTGTCCTCTTGCTCAACTCTGGCTTTAATTTTCAAAGCTAGCTATTCTCCAAGCTGCAGATGCTAGGAAATAGCCTCCCAATCCTTTGCAGCCTCTTGATTTATCCCAGATTAAAACTGGCCAGTTTGGGGCAGGTGATCTGTGATATGGTCAATGTCACCTCTCAGGACCAGCAGTACTTTTTGACCAAAGGGCAGTCTGGTGATGTACCTGAAGTTGCATCACTAATGATTAGGGGACAAACCATGGCTGCAAACTCAATTAGAGTAGGGACATAGAGGTACCACAAGTGGGAACCAGGCCAAAACTACCCAGTTGTAACTGTCCGGGAAACATGAACAGCTTAAGACCCGTTTCTCCACAAGTCTAAAGGAATAATCAGATATCAATCTTTAAAATTACGATATGAATGGCAGATACAAGAAAACTTGCTTCTACTTGTGGGGAGGACAAGAACCGGCAGCCATAAAGATATCACAAATAAATCCAGACAGAATCCAATTGAAATGACTTCACCAGAATAGTGAATGGAACTTACTTGCATAGGGAGTGTTTGAGGCTAGCAAGATCCCCTTCAAGGGAAGTTAAAGAATCTCATAACAGAAAATATCCAAGAAGGAGATGTTGATAGAAAACTACTCAATCCTAACAATTGATTCCCACCAGGGGGGGGGGGGGGGGGGTGGAGAGGAGGAAGGTTGACGGGAGAGGGAGGTGGGGGGGAGGGAAGGTGAGGGGTAGGGGGGGTGAGGGGGGGGGTGGGGGGATAGGGAGGTAAGGTGATGTAGGGAGTGAGGTGAGGGGGGTAGGGGGTGAGGTGAGGGGAGGGGGGGTGAGGTGAGGTGAGGGTGGGTAGGGGGTGAGGTGAGGGTAGGGGGTGAGGGGGGTGAAGTGAGGGTAGGGGGTGAGGGGGGTGAAGTGAGGGTAGGGTGTGAGGGGGGGTAGGGTGTGTGTGAGGGGGGTGGGGGGGGTGAGGGGGGAGGAGGGGGTGAGGGGGGAGGAGGGGGGGGGGTGAGGGGGGGAGGAGGGGGTGGGGGGGTGGAGGGGGTGGGGGGGGGGAGGGGGGTGAGGGGGGGGGGAGGAGGGGGTGGGGGGGGTGGAGGGGGTGGTGGGGGAGGAGGGGGTGGGGGGAGGAGGGGGGTGGAGGGGGAGAGGGGTGGTGAGGGGGGGGGGTGGGGGGGGGTGTTGGGGGTGATGGGTGGGGGTGATGGGGGGGGGTTGGGGGTGTGTGGGGGGGGGGTGGTGGTGGGGGGTGGGGGGGGGGGGTGATGGGGGGGTGATGGTGGGGGGGTGAGGGGGGTGATGGGGGGGGTGATGGTGGGGGGGTGAGGGGGGTGATGGGGGGGGTGGGGTGATGGTGGGGGGTGAGGGGGTGATGATGGGGGGGGGGGGTGATGGTGGGGGGTGTGAGGGGGTGATGGGGGGGGTGATGGTGGGGGGGTGAGGGGGTGATGGGGGGGTGATGGTGGGGGGTGAGGGGGTGATGGGGGGGGTGATGGTGGGGGGGTGAGGGGGTGATGGGGGGGGGTGATGGTGGGGGGTGAGGGGGTGATGGGGGGGGGGTGATGGGGGGGGGGTGAGGGGGTGGGTGGGGGGGGGGTGATGGGGGGGGGGGGTGATGGGGGGGGGGGGGGGTGATGGGGGGGGGGGGTGGGTGGGGGGGGGGGGGGTGATGGGGGGGGGTGATGGGGGGGGGGTGGGGTGATGGAGGGGGGGGGGGGTGATGGAGAAGGGACATTACGGAACTCTCTGAGACACCACCCCCCCCTCCTCCACTCCCAGACAGCGCCTCACTTCCTGATCGCAGCCCCACAGGGCGGCCGGGCGGATGAGCCAGCACTTACCCCAGTGCCGTTATCGCAGACCACCACCTTCCTGCCCTGACTGTCCATGGTCCGCTTCCGAGCCTCCGCCGCCGCTGTCCCAGCGAAACTTTCCACCCGCCTCCCGACGCCGGAAATCACCCGTCCGCTCGCTCCCGCTCCACAGGGCGCCGCCGTTCCCACGTGACATACCGCTTCCGATGGGCCTACCCGGGCACGGCGATGACGGAGGGTGATTGACGTGCGGTGGGCGGGTCTAGTGTGAGTGACGTGTGGTGGGGCGGGTCTCGTGTGATTGACGTGCGGTGGGCGGGTTTCGTGTGATTGACGTGCGGTGTCGGTATTCGTGCCCATGATGTCGTGATTGACAGTAAGGAGGCGGGCTCCGTAATGGATCGTTGATGGACAGGTAACCTGTCCAATCGGCTTCGTGCACTGCCCGTGTGGGTGGTGGGCGGTGAGCGTGTCCCTGACCCTGAGGGTGGGTTCAGTCTTTCGGAACAATATTGAAAGTCTTTTCTCAGTCCGAGTACTTCTGCTATGATTTAAAATTCTTTAAACGTTGATAAACATTTCTCCGCCCCCTGTGTAATTGTTGTAATGTGATTGGTCGGTAAGCTGGGCCAATCATGTTGTACGGGCTGGGTTGCCATGGCGGCGGTGGTGGGGACCTGGGCCTTTTCGATGGCGGCGGTGGAGAAGGCCCGGCGGCTGTTAGAGGTGGGGGCAGCGGGGCCTCGGCCGCAGTACAGGAGGCTGTAACAGGTGAAGTATCTTCCATAGTGGGAGAGCGAAACCTTCACATCTACTACAGCAACTCCTCACGTCTCACAGGGTGACCCTGCGACAGTGCCCCCCAGCACTCCCTCCCCCCCCTCAGCACTGACCCTCCGACAGTGCGGCACTCCCCTCAGCACTGACCCTCCGACAGTGCGGCACTCCCTCAGCACTGACCCTCCGACAGTGCGGCACTCCCTCAGCACTGACCCTCCGACAGTGCGCACTCCCCTCAGCACTGACCCTCCGACAGTGCGGCACTCCCTCAGCACTGACCCTCCGACAGTGCGGCACTCCCTCAGCACTGACCCTCCGACAGTGCGGCACTCCCTCAGCACTGACCCTCCGACAGTGCGGCACTCCCTCAGCACTGACCCTCCGACAGTGCGGCACTCCCTCAGCACTGACCCTCCGGACAGTGCGGCACTCCCTCAGCACTGACCCTCCGACAGTGCGGGCACTCCCTCAGCACTGACCCTCCGACAGTGCGGCACTCCCTCAGCACTGACCCTCCGACAGTGCGGCACTCCCTCAGCACCTGACCCTCCGACAGTGCGGCACTCCCTCAGCACTGACCCTCCGACAGTGCGGCACTCCCTCAGCACTGACCCTCCGACAGTGCGGCACTCCCCTCAGCACTGACCCTCCGACAGTGCGGCACTCCCTCAGCACTGACCCCTCCGACAGTGCGGCACTCCCTCAGCACTGACCCTCCGACAGTGCGGCACTCCCTCAGCACTGACCCTCCGACAGTGCGGCACTCCCTCAGCACTGACCCTCCGACAGTGCGGCACTCCCTCAGCACTGACCCTCCGACAGTGCGGCACTCCCTCAGCACTGACCCTCCGACAGTGCGGCACTCCCTCAGCACTGACCCTCCGACAGTGCGGCACTCCCTCAGCACTGACCCTCCGACAGTGCGGCACTCCCTCAGCACTGACCCTCCGACAGTGCCCACTCCCTCAGCACTGACCCTCCGACAGTGCCCACTCCCTCAGCACTGACCCTCCGACAGTGCCCACTCCCTCAGCACTGACCCTCCGACAGTGCCCACTCCCTCAGCACTGACCCTCCGACAGTGCCCACGCCCTCAGCACTGACCCTCCGACAGTGCCCACGCCCTCAGCACTGACCCTCCGACAGTGCCCACGCCCTCAGCACTGACCCTCCGACAGTGCCCACGCCCTCAGCACTGACCCTCCGACAGTGCCCACGCCCTCAGCACTGACCCTCCGACAGTGCCCACGCCCTCAGCACTGACCCTCCGACAGTGCCCACGCCCTCAGCACTGACCCTCCGACAGTGCCCACGCCCTCAGCACTGACCCTCCGACAGTGCCCACGCCCTCAGCACTGACCCTCCGACAGTGCCCACGCCCTCAGCACTGACCCTCCGACAGTGCCCACGCCCTCAGCACTGACCCTCCGACAGTGCCCACGCCCTCAGCACTGACCCTCCGACAGTGCCCACGCCCTCAGCACTGACCCTCCGACAGTGCCCACGCCCTCAGCACTGACCCTCCGACAGTGCCCACGCCCTCAGCACTGACCCTCCGACAGTGCCCACGCCCTCAGCACTGACCCTCCGACAGTGCCCACGCCCTCAGCACTGACCCTCCGACAGTGCCCACGCCCTCAGCACTGACCCTCCGACAGTGCCCACGCCCTCAGCGCTCCGACCCTCCGACAGTGCGGCGCCCCCTCAGCGCTCCGACCCTGCGACAGTGCGGCGCCCCCTCAGCGCTCCGACCCTGCGACAGTGCGGCGCCCCCTCAGCGCCGACCCTGCGACAGTGCGGCGCCCCCTCAGCGCCGACCCTGCGACAGTGCGGCGCGCCGACCCTGCGACAGTGCGGCGCCCCCTCAGCGCCGACCCTGCGACAGTGCGGCGCCCCCTCAGCGCCGACCCTGCGACAGTGCGGCGCCCCCTCAGCGCCGACCCTGCGACAGTGCGGCGCCCCCTCAGCGCCGACCCTGCGACAGTGCGGCGCCCCCTCAGCGCCGACCCTGCGACAGTGCGGCGCCCCCTCAGCGCTGACCCTGCGACAGTGCGACACATACGAACAACTCCGGTTCCTGCATGAATGCCAAAAGAATTGAATCCTTCCCCCATGTGTCAGATACAGACCACCAGTCAACAATCCACAAGCCAGGGACACAGCCAGACAGAACGGATTCAGGATGATCCAGGTAATGATTACAGACGCTCACAACAGACTACACAAATACAGACAAGAAATTGCGCGGAAAAAATGGCCAAAGTAACACACAAAGAAGAGCACACCACAACACACTCCTGGGTTAAAAGCCTCTCCCACAGACACAGAAAGAACAATACTGGCCAAGGGACTCAACTACAACCACAGGGACGCCAAGACAGCAGACTTCCTAGCAGCACTAGAAGGCACACTCAGGAACAATGGACTGACAGAAGAGACACAACAAACTGTGAGACAAAGTATCGTACCGCTGATAACAAGAAAAAACAAACACATAACCTCAACACCAAGGAGAGGGAAGCACTAAAATCACTAAGAAACGATAAGAACATAATCATACCACCAGCAGACAAAGGCAGAATGACGGTCATCCTGGACAAAGCAAAGTACATGCAAAAAGCACAACAACTACTTGCAGATACCAACACCTACCAAAAAAGGGAGTTTGACCCCACCCCACAGCTCACCAATAGGATAAACAACACACTGAGGAATCTACAAAAAAACGGACAGATAACCAGGTCTGACCTACAAAGAATGAAACCTGAAAGCAACAACACCCCCAGATTCTATGGACTACCCAAAGTGCATAAACCAGACATCCCACTCAGACCCATAGTGTCACTATCAGGGACACCATCACACAAACTGGCCAAAGAACTACAGCAGAAACTGAAACACCTGATCAGCGGATCCAGACAATCTATACAATCGACACAGGAATTCTTGGACATCATCAGAAATATACACATAGACAAGGAAGAAACTATGGTCTCATTCGATGTAACGGCACTGTTCACCTCCATCGACAAAACACTAGCCAAAGAAACATTAGCCAACCTGCTGGACAGACATAACAGACAACAGGACGTTGAACCCATCAACAAAGACGGCATACTTAAACTACTGGACTTGTGCCTCACAACACACTTCACATTCAATAACCAAATATACGAACAAATCAACGGAACACCCATGGGCTCACCGATCTCTGGACTCATAGCAGAAGCAGTAATGCAAAGGTTAGAACAAACAGTCTTGCCACAACTTCAACCCAAACTCTGGGTCAGATACGTGGATGACCCCTTTGTAATAATTAAAAACACAGAAATAGAGAACACACACCAGATCATCAACACCACACTCACAGGAATCCGATTCACGAGAGAGGAAGAAAAGGACAACCAACTCCCATTCCTAGACGTGATGGTACAGAGAACACCGAACGGAGAATTCACCACAAAGGTTTACAGGAAAGCCACACACACAGACCAAGTCCTAAACTATGAAAGCAACCACCCCAACACACACAAACGAAGTTGCATCAGGACACTATTCAAAAGGGCCACAACACACTGCAGCACACCAGAACTACAAAAAGAGGAAGAGGAACACCTATACAAGGTATTCGCCAAAAACGGATACCCTCGCAATTTCATCAACAGATGCCTAAGGGAGAGACAACGGAACGAGAACATGCCGCAACCCAAAGGACTAGACACACTACCATACATCAGGAGCATTTCTGAACTGACAGCCAGACTACTGCGACCACTAGGACTCATAACAGCACACAAACCAACAGCCACGCTCAGACAACAACTCACCAGGACGAAGGACCCGATACCCAACATGAGCAAAACTAATGTAGTGTACAAAATCCCATGCAAGGACTGCACAAAACACTACATCGGACAAACAGGAAGACAGCTAACGATCCGTATACACGAACACCAACTAGCCACGAAACAACACGACCAGCTATCCTTAGTAGCCACACACACAGACGACAAGCAACATGAATTCGATTGGGACAACACTACCATTATAGGGCAAGCCAAACAGAGAGCAGCCAGGGAATTCCTAGAGGCATGGCACTCATCCACTGATTCAATCAACAAACACATCGACCTGGACCCAATATACCGGCCACTACAGTGGACAGCTCGAACTGACAACCGGAAGTGGCAGAGACAGGCCACTATAAATGCCGGAGGAAACAGCACAGAAGCGCTTCACAGGAGGCTCCCAAGCACTGAGGATGTCACCTAGACAGGGGACGAAACGTTTGCAAGACAAATTCCCAGCTCAGCGAACAGAACCACAACAGCGCGGCGCTCCCTCCGCGCCGGCCCTCCGACAGCGCGGTGCTCCCTCAGTGCTGGCCTTCAATGCATTTGCTTTTATAGATTCATAAGAGTTAAATAACATAGAAACAGACCCTTCAATCCAACTTGTCCATGCCAACCAGGAATCCCAAAGTAATCTGGTTTTATTTGCCTGCATTTGGTCCATATCCCTCTAAATCTTTACTATTCATGCACCCATCCAGATGCCTTTTAAATATTGTAGTTGTATCAGCCTCCACCACCTCCTTTGGCAGCTTATTTCATTTGTGCATTGCCGTCTATATGAAAAAGCTGCCCCTTGGGTCCCTTTTAAAGCTTTCCCTTCTCACTTTCAACCTATGCCCTCTGGTTTTGGATTCCCTTACCCTACGGAAAGCACCTTTAATGTTTCACTTTGTATATGTCCTCGTCATTTTATTAGCTTCTATAAGGGTTTAAAAAGTTTTGTTTAATGTCACTCTTCCAAATTGTGTTTATATTCTCATGGAAAAGAATTACTTTTATTTTATTGTTCTGTTTGTGATCTTGGGACATATGGAAATACTTTTCAGCAATCATGTACTTTTGCAATAGCTACCGTAATGTACTGTACAGGCAGAGTGCAAAGTTGGATCAAGTCCAACTGTGGTTGACTCGCCTGTACATTAGGCTCTGATTTTTGTGATGCGTTATGTTCTAGTACAAAATAAACTTTTCAATTTTCCAGTCCCATGTGAAGGCATCAAGCTGTATCAAGTTAGCAGCAGACTTTGGAGAGGGAGAAAGTCGAAATGAAGTGTTTGTTTATAATCATGAGATTTGAGATCCAAATGCAGTGTTCACAGCTCAACAGAAATGCAGGTGGTCTCAGTCACTACTGGCAAAGCTATCAATACATCCTTGGACTTGGCTGTGTCTCTTGCTGCAGATAGCACTACATCCTGTGAAACACATTAACAGGGTGAGTTACATGACTGGATTGATGATTTCCAATATCAGGACTTGTCATCCTGAGACAGGATTTCAGAATCTGACCGAGACATCTGTAGATTTTAAGTTAACTTTTTGTTCAAAATATAACATTTGGGGGAGGCAATGGCCTAATGGTAATATCGCTAGACTGTTAATCCAGATAACGTTCTGAGATCCAGGTTCAAATCTCACCACAGTAAATGATGCAATTTGAATTCAACAAAGAGTAAATCGCAAATGAGGGGTGTAATGATGACCATGAATCAATCGTCAGAAAAACCCACCTGGTTCACAAATGTCCTTGTGGGAAGGAAATGTGCCATCCTAATCTGGTCTGCCCAATATGAGACTCCAGACCCACAGCCTATGCTGTTGACTCTTAACTACATTCTGGCCAATTTAGGGATGGGCAATAAATACTGTCTCCTCAACAACACCCACAGTCCATTGTTTTTATTCATTCGTTAATCAGTCATGGCAATTACAAAGCTATGTTGTCATATCAAATTATTCTGTTAATCATATCCTTCACGACAGAAATGCATCCAATTTATGGGCTTCCAATTTGAGTCTAAAGATAGTGTGGAGATTTGGAGAAAGTAAACCCCAGGAGGTCACTGGTGGATGGTTTGGAGGAATGACAGTGGCATCTCTTGATTGGAAAGTATCACTGAAACTCTCAGGAAGAATCTACAGGCGTGGCCTTGTTAGGCTGTGCAGAAACCTGGGCAACATCAGGAAGAGAGACCCAATAGCTGGATACTGAAGAGATGCACAGTCTGAGGAGGATGTCTGGAGCAATCAAGATCAGGGGCTTGTAAGTCAGGGTCAGTGAAGATTGTAAGAACGTCAAAGAAAGTAGAGAAGAGAAGGTTGAAATGGTGTGGTCCCCTGCTGGAGGGAGAGCGAAGGTGGGAAATGCAGTGTGTTGACTGTCGAATTTGGGATTGCCATGATGAAGAGGAGGAAGGCCCAAGACCAGGTGGCAAGATCCTTTGTTCGAGAGACTGATATACAGCGTAATTGGAAGTGGGGAGGTGTCTGAAGGGAAGACCATAAGATAAAGGAGCAGAATTAGGCTATCTCAGGAAGGATGTGCTGGCATTGGAGGGTGTCAAGAGAAGGCTTACAAGAATGATCTTGGGGCTAAAGTGCTTGTCATATGAGAGGTGGTTAAGGACTCTGGCTCTCTACTTGATGGAGTTTAGAAGTATGAGGGAGGATCTCATTGAAATTGACCAAGTATTGAGAGGTCTGGATAGAATTAATATCCAGAAGATGTATCCACTCATCGGAGAGATTAAGACCCGACAGCAAATGCCCAGAATGAAGGGATGACCCTTTAGAACTGAGATAAGAATTTTCTTCAGCTAGACAGGGGTTAATCCGTGGAACTCATTGTCAAAGAAGGCTGTGGAAGCCAAGTCATTGAGTGTATTTGAGACCGAGAGAAGTTACCACGGTGTTAAAGTTCAGATTTGAGAAGGTCCACGGAATCCCGAATGCACTCTACCTGTAAGTCCCTCTTGGTTCATCCTGGAGATCGTAGTCTTTGGTCGTCTGGAGTAAAAAACATCTTGCAGACAATTTAGTATAATTTTAGTCATCCCCTTTATTTACCAATAGCATCACTGTTACAACATAACACCGATACCTTTAAGACAGGTTAGCTAAGGTTCTAAAATCTTCGGAGAGTAGGGTACCAGCTCTTCTTTTAAGAATCCTTGCAGGCTACTCTCTCCTTCTGTCGCACAGGTTTCCTTTCCAAAAGTTTACAAAAACACTGCATGTTCTTAATTAGACAGGTAACAGTGGAAATTCATAAGGAAGATGAGTTAATTGACAGGTCTGTGTACACTTAACTGATCACTCCTACAGGTCCTGAGCCATCCAGCAGCTGGAAAAAACAAATCCAGCCAAGTCAGGTGCTTATTGGCAAGATAAGTTCGTGTCATTAGAGAAGTGCCAGTCTAAACTAAGTCGGAGACGTCATAAGGTAACCTTGCACAGCTCGCATATCAGATGCCATTGTTTTACAAAATGGCTTCTTAGCAAGGAGGACAAACTCTGACCATAAAATGGCTTCCTGACAGATTGTGTCGAATCTCTTCAATGTTAGGTTTAGAGTAATTTTTAAACTATGAGCAGACTCCTGCTTTTTATCTTAAGCACAGAATCATTCAAAAGTCACTGGAGTCAGACAAAGTCCCGGATGATTGGAAGACCGCTGTTGTAACCCCATTGTTCAAGAAAGCATCAAGACAAAAGTTGGAAAATTATAGGCCAATTAGCCTACCCTCGGTTGTTGATAAAATTCTAGAATCCATCGTTAAGGATGAGGTTTCTAAATTCTTGGAAGAGCAGGGTTGGATTAGAATAAGTCAACATGGATTTAGGAAGGGGAGTCATGCCTGACAAACCTGTTAGAATTCTTTGAAGAGGTGACAAGTAGGTTAGACCAGGGAAACCCAGTGGATGTGGTCTATCTAGACTTCCAAAAGGCCTTTGATAAGGTGCCACACAGGACGCTGCTGAGCAAGGTCAGGGCCCATGGTGTTCAAGGTAAGCTACTGGGATGGATTGAAGATTGGCTGTCTGACAGCAGGCAGAGAGTTGGGATAAGAGGTTTTTTTTCGGAATGGCAGCTAGTGACCAGCGGTGTACCGCAGGGTTCAGTGTTGGGGCCGCAGCTGTTCATGTTATATATTAATGATCTGGATGAAGGGACTGGGGGCATTCTAGCGAAGTTTGCCGATGATCTGAAGATAGGTGGACAGGCAGGTAGTACTGAGGAAGTGGGGAGGCTGCAGAAGGATCTAGACAGTTTGGGAGAGTTGTCCAGGAAATGGCTGATGAAGTTCAATGTGAGCAAATGCGAGGTCTTGCACTTTGGAAAAAAGAAAACAAGCATGGACTACTTTCTAAACGGTGAGAAAATTCATAAAGCCAAAGTACAGAGGGATCTAGGAGTGCTAGTCGAGGATTCTCTAAAGGTAAACATGCAGATTGAATCCGTGATTAAGGAAGCGAATGCAATGTTGTCAATGATCTCAAGAGAGTTGGAATATAACAGCACCGTTATGCTACTGAGACTTTATAAAGCTCGGGTTAGGCCCCATTTGGAGTACTGTGTCCAGTTTTGGTCCCAACACCTCAGGAAGGACATACTGGCACTGGAACGTGTCCAGCGGAGATTCACACGGATGATCCCTGGAATGGTAGGTCTAACATATGAGGAACGCCTGAGGATCCTGGGATTGTATTCATTGGAGTTTAGAAGATTAAGGGGAGATCTAATAGAAACTTACAAGATAATACATGGCTTGGAGAGGGTGGACGCTAAGAAATTGTTTCCGTTAGGCGAGGAGACTAGGACCCGGGGGCACAGTCTTAAAATTAGAGGGGGTAAATTCAGAACAGAAATACAGAGACATTTCTTCAGCCAGAGAGTGGTGGGCCTGTGGAATTCATTGCCACGGTGTGCAGTGGAGGCTGGGACGCTAAATGTCTTCAAGGCAGAGATTGATAAATTCTTGATGTCACAAGGAATTAAGGGCTACGGGGAGAATGCGGGTAAGTGGAGTTGAAATGCCCATCAGCCGTGATTAAATGGCGGAGTGGACTCGATGGGCCGAATGGCCTTACTTCCACTCTGTCTTATTCTGTACCTGAGGCTGAAACGTTACAATAGGATTGTATTATAAATGATTCATTTTAGTCTTGAATTAAACATGCTTTCATTTCACAGTTGTGATTCAAATTCAAATAAGACAAGATCTGACTGTTTAGAATTGATAGTGGGGCAGTCATGGTCTCTAAGAACAGAAGTAAGTTAAAGCTTCATCAATATTACCTTTTACAGAGTTTGTATTTCATAACCAGTAATGGCTACTCAAAATCATCAGAATGTCTCTGTCTGTCTCCACCTCTCTCTCAGTTTCCCTCTCTCACCCCCCCCCCCCCCCAAGAAACAGCCATGAATGTGATATTCTGCATATCCTGGGTTCCCCTTTTTGTGGCCTGATGCCTCCCTGCCTGTCTTGTTTATTTCCTACTTTGTAGCAAATCTGTTCTATAATTCAGTGTTACATTTAGTCTAAATGTTTAAGGACAAGTTTAAGGCTCAATGGGGATCAAGTTTTAGGGGGAGAAAAATATATCAGCTTATGCTCAAGGGTGGCCAACCACACATTGCAGAAACTCTGAAGGAAAATGAGCAGAAAGAGAAGTAAATCTGTTCTACTTGCCAAACTTAGCCTAAATGTGGCTCCATACCCACCATATTGTGGTCTGTTTTGAACTGGTTTCCAACATGTCCGAGAAAGCCACTGCATTGTGTTGAAAAAGACAGTTCATCACAAACACTTAAAGGACACTTGGGATGAGCAGTAATGCTGACCCAACCCACGTTGCATGACTGAATAAAAAACACTTGTTCCTGTAGGTGGCAGTGGTCAGCTAGTTTTGTGAGTAATTCTAAGAATGTTTCCTGAGCTGTGACCCCCAAAATTCAGCAGGAAAACAGGTTCATTCATCTGCTGGATCTCACATTTCAAATCTCTGCCTTGCCCAGTCTTCCAGAGGTTGCAGTGATGTCAATCTACCTTCCAAATAACACTACATAAGAACATTATAATGAATTTGTTTTTTTCTTGTTCGCTTATATGAAGGATTCCACAGAATTAGTTTGCTGAAAAGTGTTTGTCATAATTTAGTGTGGGTCGGGAGCCACATCAAGGTCAGACTGGGTAATGACAGCAGATTTCCTCCCAAAAAATGATGAATCAACATTTGTCACAAAATGGGTGAATGATGAGTACTGATAGAAGTTAGTATATAAACCCATATCAATTATGAAGTTTGAGCAGGAATGGGCTAGTTGGCTCCTCCAGCCTGTTCTGCCACTCAAAAATCATGGCTGATCCAATTCATCTACAACACCCCTACTCCTGTAAGCTTTCACTCTTTGCTTTTCAAGATTCCATCCACCTCACTTTAAAAGTATTCAAAAACTGTGCTTCAACTGCTTTTTACGGGAGAGTTCCAAAGACACTCAACTCCCCGGGAGGAAAGAAATTCTCCTTATCTCTGTATTATGTGCATGACCCCCTTATGTCAGTGAGCCCTAGTTCTAGCTTCTTCCACAAGAGGAAGTATCTTCCCCACGTCCACCCCCTCAAGGCTCCTAAAGATCTTGTACATTTCAGTTCAATCACCTCTGACTTCTCTAAACTCCAATGGATATGGGCCTAGCCCCTCCAACCGATTGTCATAAGACAACTGCCCGTTCTGTGTGTTCATCTGGTAAACCTTATCTGAAACTCTTCTCTTGTGTTTACTTTTTGGTTTAATGTGACCAGTACTGTGCACAGTACCCAAAACGTGAGAAATGACTGGTTCGAAAGAGTGAAATGTGAGGTAAACATCAGAAATAGAAATGGTAAGAGGTTCCTTGTGGGAATAGTTTAGAGGCACTCGAACAGTAGTTATGCAGTAGGGTGGACTATATGGGTACAGATAAATAGAGAGGTAAGAAACATCCTACAGGAATCGTGGATAACTTTGATCTATAAGTCGATTCACTG
Source organism: Chiloscyllium punctatum (assembly GCF_047496795.1). Taxonomy (NCBI): domain Eukaryota; kingdom Metazoa; phylum Chordata; class Chondrichthyes; order Orectolobiformes; family Hemiscylliidae; genus Chiloscyllium; species Chiloscyllium punctatum. The sequence continues at coordinate 114,216,493 of NC_092749.1, forward strand.
AATGAAATTGTCCAAGCAAAACTGGAAAATGAGTTTGTGTGTTCAAGACAGTTTCTGAAAGCAGTATATTCGAAATCCACCCAGGGAGCAGGCTGTCCTTCACCTTATTACAAGCAGTGAGACAGGATCGTGCTATAAAAGCTGCCAGGTGACAGCAATCATGACGTTATAGAATTTCACATGCCATTTGAAAGGAAGAAGCCTGCATCTCTGACTGGTCTTACAAGCCTGAATAAATATCTCTACAGGATATGAAGGCAGAGCTAACTTAATTGAACTGGGAAACTAGGTTAAAAAGCTAGGACAGTAGAGTTGCAATGGCAGATTCTAAGGAGCTATTTAATAACTGTCAAAAATGATTAATCCTTGTGAGAAATAAAGACTCTTTGTTTGAGAAAGTTGTTCATCCAAAGCTGAATAATGAAGCTAAGAATAGTCATACAGTCTCAGAGATGTACAGCAAGGAAACAGGCCCTTCGGTCCAACTTATCCATGCTAACTAGATATCTGAAATTAATCTAGGCCAATTTGCCAACACTTGGCCCTTACCCCTCAACCCTCTAAACCTTTCTTATTCATGTACCAATCCAGATGTCTTTTAAATGTTGTACTTGTACCAACCTCTACCACTTCCTCTGGCAGCTCATTCCATGCACACAACACCCTCGGTGTGAAAAAGTTGCCCCTTGGGAACTCTTTAAATCTTTCCCCTCTCACTTTAAACTTCCGACTTCCCCTACCCCGGGGAAAAGACTTTATCTGTTTACCTTATCCATGCCCTCCATGATTGTATATGATTTGGAGATGCTGGTGTTGGATTGGGGTGTACAAAGTTAAAAATCACACAACACCAGGTTATAGTCCAACAGGTTTATTTGGAAGCACTAGCTTTCAGAGTGCTGCTCAGTCATTTTATCAACCTCAATAAAGTCACCCCCTCGGCCTCTGACTTTTCAGGTAAATAGTCCCAGGCTATTCAGCCTCTCCCTTTAGCTGAAACCATGGCAAAAATCCTTGTAAATCTTTTCTGAACAATTTCAGGTTTCACAACATCCTTTCTATAGCAAGGAGACCAGAATTGAATGCAGTATTCCAAAAGTGTCCTAACCTATGTCCTGTACAGCCACAATATGATCCCTCCACTCGTATACTTAATGCACTGACCAATAACAGCAAGCATACCAAAGTTATCTATCATATAACACCAGGTGATAGTCGAACAGGTTTATTAGGAAGCACTAGCTTTTGGAGCACTGCTCCTTCATCAGGTGGTTGTGGAGTATAAGATCGTAAGATGCAGAATTTATCGCAAAAGTTTACAGTGTGATGTAATTGTAATTATGTATTGAAAAACACCTGGATTGTTTAAGTCTCATCTTTTAGAATGACCATGGTGGTTTCAGTTCTGTCATATGTAAATTGCAGAACTTTTTAAAATTACATTCTCAAGTTAACTTTAGCAATAGGTGCCATGCTGGCCCAGATAATGCATTGAAGGTGTGAGGTGCCGTGTGTGAAACTGTCTGTGCCCCAACATTCAGACTGATTCTAATCTTGAAAAAATGATTTACAGAATCTTACATGGATTCATGCAGTTTTTGAGCAAAATGAAAAGTAATTCTGCAAGTACAAATTCACCCCACAAACTTGTGGGTGTGTATGTTGGGGGGTGGTTATGAGTGTCTGTGAATGCGTGCGTGCGCATGCGAGTGTAAAGGAGTATAAGTCTGTGAGCGGGTGTGTGTGTGAATGCATAAGAGAGGGTCTGAATGAGTATGGGTCTGTAGGAGTGTGTGTGTGTCGTGCAGTGGGGTCACCTGTCGTGTGACTTGAAGCCATCCCCTTGGGTACCAAACTTGGCTATTAGCCTCTGCTCAGCCACTTTACATTGGTGCCTGTCAAGAAGTCCACCTTGGAGGATGGTCACCCGTAGGTCGAGTGTCCTGGACCGCTGAAATACTCTTCAACTGGGAGGGAACACTTCTGTCTGTTGATTGTTGTGCAATGTCCATTCATCTGTTGCCATAGCCTCTGCTTGGTCTCACCAATGTACCATGCCTCAGGGCATCCTTGCCTACAGCGTATGAGATAGACAATGTTGGCTGAGTCGCATGAGTACCTGCCACATACATGGTTGGTGTGCCCACTTGTATTGGTGGTATCTGTGTCGACACTCTGACATGTCTTGAGGGGTCTTCCGTGACAGGGTTGTATGGTGTTGTCCTGAAAGCTGGGCAGTTTGCTGCGAACAATGATCTGTTTGAGATTTGGTGGTTGTTTAAAGGTGAGAAGTGGAGGTGTGGGGAAGGTCTTGGCAAGGTGCTCACCCTCATTGATAATGTGTTGCAGTCTGCGAAGAACATGGCAGAGTTTTTCGGCTCTTGGGAAGTACTGAACAAGGAAGGGTACCCTGTCGGTTGCAGCTAGTGTCTGTCTCTTGAGGTCATTATGGTTTCTCGCTGTTGCACATTGGAACCGGTGGCTGATGAGTTGAGCCGCATACCACGTTTTTATGAGGGTGTCCTTGAGTACTTCCAGGTGCCAATCGTGTTCCTCTTCATTGAAACAGATCCTGTGCGTGTGTAGGGCTGGTCCATAGGGGATGGCTGTTTTAATATATTTCAGGTGGAAGCTGGAGAAGTGCAGCATTGTGAGGTTATCCATGGGTTTGTGGTAGAGTGAGGTGCTCAGCATACCAAATGCCGCTTTCACTATCCTATCTACCTGTGACTCTACTTTCAAGGAATTATTCACTAAGATCTTTGTTCAGCGACACTCCCCAGGACTTGACCATTGAACGTTTCAGTCCTGCCCTGATTTGTGTTTCCAAAATGCAGCACCTCACATTAATCTAAATTAAACTCCATTTGCCACTCCTCGGCCCATTGGCCCATCTGATCAAGGTCCCATTGTACTCTGAGGTGACCTTCGCTGTCCATCAGCCTCCAATTTTGGTGTCATCTGCAAATGTAGTAACCATACCTCTGATACTCATATCCAAATCATATTATATAAATGAAAAGCAGTGGAGTCATCACCGATCCTTGTGGCACACTACTGACCACAGGCCTCCAGTCTGACCACAGCCCTCCATCACCACTGTCTGTCTTCTACCTTGGACCAGTTCTGTACCCAAATGGCTAGTTCTCCCTGTATTCCATGAGATCTAATCTTGCTAACTTGTCTATGATGAGAAACCTTGTCAAACACTGTACTGATGTCCATACAGATCATGTCAACCGGTCTGCCCTCATCAATCCTCTTTGTTAGAGAGGTGGTTGAGAGGTGACTTCATTGAGACATACAAGATGATCAGAGGATTAAATCGGGTGGACAGTGAGAGCCTTTTTCCTCAGATGGTGATCGCTAGTATGAGGGGACATAGCTTTAAATTGGGGTGTGATAGATATAGGATAGATATCAGAGGTAGTTTCTTTACTCAGAGTTGTCGAGGCATGGAACGCACTGCCTGCAACAGTTATAGACTCGCCAACTTTACAGGCATTTAAATGGTCATTGGATAGGCACATAGACAAGAATGGAATAGTGTAGGTTAGATGGGCTGCAGATTGGTTCCAAGGGCGGTGCAACATCGAGGGCCGAAGGGCCTATACTGCACTGTTATGTTCTATGCTATTTCAAAAAAACTCCAATTTGTGAGACATGCTTTCCCATGCACAAAGCCGTGCTGACTATTCCGAATCATGATTTGGAGACACCGGTGTTGGACTGAGGTGTGCTAAGTTAAAAATCACACAACACTAGGTTATAGTCCAACAGGTTTATTTGGAAGCACTTGCTTTCAGAGCACTGCTCCTTCATCGGGTGGTTGTGGATAAGGAGCAGTGCTCTGAAAGCATGTGCTTCCAAATAAACCTGTTGGACTATAACCTGGTGTTGTGCAATTTTTAACTTTATATCCCTAATCAGTCCTTGCTTTTCCAAATATATGTAAATCTGTCCCTCAGGATTCCTTCCAACAATTTGCCCCATACCGATGTCAGGCTCACTGGTCTATAGTTCCTTGGTTTTTCCTGACCACCTTTCTTAAGTACTGGCACGACATTAGCCAACTTCCAGTCTTCTGGTACCTCACCTGTGACTATCGATGATACAAATATCTCAGCAAGGGGCCCAGCATCTCTTCCCTATCGTCTGAGTTCTAGGATACACCTGAGCAGGTCCTGTGAAGTTATTCATCTCTATGCATTTTAAACCGTCCATCACCACTTCCACTGTAATATGAATATTTTTCAAGACATCACTATTTATTTCCCCATATTCTATATCTTCCATATCCTTCTTCACAATAAATACAAGAAGCTTTCTTGGCCTCTTCATGGGGATGCACTGGTTAAAAAGGCCCAACAACGTCGTCTCTTCCTCAGACAGTTGAGAAAATTTGGCGTAGTGGCGAATACCCTTGCCAACATTTATAGGTGTACCATTGAGAGCATTCTGTCTGGATGTATCACTACCTGGTACGGCAACTGTACCATTCAAGATTGGAGATGGTAACAGAGAGTGGTGAACTCGGCCCAGACAATCACAAAGGTCAACCTCCCATCTATAGAATCCATCTACCAGGCCCGCTGTCAAGGAAAGGCTGCCAGCATTCTCAAAGATCCATCCCACCCTGGCAATGTTCTTCTACAACCTCTTCATCGGGGAGAAGGTACAGAAGCCTGAACACATGCACCATGTGGTTTTGCAACAGTTTCTGCCCTACTGTTGTTAGGATACTGAACGGACTCGCAAATCTTACCATTTGCCTGTACCTCTGTTTTTGTTTTTGCTGCTGTTTACCTATTATTTACTTATCTATACTACTTAACTCTGTGAGCTGCCTGTATTGCTCGCAAGACAAAGCTTTTCACTGTGCCTCAGTACACGGGACAATCAATTCAATTCAACACTGATGCAAAATAATCATTTAGTAACTTCTCCATCTCCTGGAGTTCCATGCATAGGCTGCCTTGCTGACGTTTGAGGGGTCTATCCTCTCCCTCGTTACCCTTTTGTCCTCAATGTATTTGCAGAATCCCTTTGGATGCTCCTTAACCTTATCTGCCAAATCTATCTCCTGTCTCCTTTTTGCCCTCCTGATTTCCCTCTTTAGCATACCCCGACTGCCTTTATACTCTTCTTGGGATTCACTTGATCTCTGCTGTCTATACATGACATGTTCGTTCTTGATTTTTGAGACAAAAATCTAGTTATCCAGCATTCTCTACACCTACCAGCCTTGCCCTTCACACTAACAGGAACATACTATCTCTGAACTCTCATTAGCTAATTTTTGAAGGCTTCCCACTTTTCAGCTGATGTCTGCCCATCATCAACTTTTGAATACCGTCAAAATTGGCCTTCCTCCAATTTGGAACATCAACTTTTTATCCGGTCTATCCTTTTCCATCACTATTTTAAAACTAACAGAATTATGGTCACTAGTCCAAAGTTCTCCACTGATAGCTCAGTCACCTGCTCTGCCTTATTTCCCAAGAGTAGGTCAAGGTTTGCACCTACTCTAGTAGGTATAGCCAGGCAGTGAATCAGGAAATTTTTTGTACACCCTTAACAAATTCCTCTCTATCCAAGCCCCTAACACTATGGCAGCCCCAATCTATATTTGGAAATTAAAATCCGCCAACCATAACCACTGTATTATTCTTGCAGATAACTGAGATCTCCTTACAAATTTTTTTGTCAATTTCCTCCTGACTACTGGGGAGGTTGAAAGTACAATTCCAATAAGGTGATCATTCACTTGTTATTTCTCAGTTCCATCCAGATACCTTCCCTGGATGTATTCCCAGGAATATCCTGCCTAAGTACAGCCACAATGTTATCCTTATCAAAAGCGCCACTCCCCCTCCTCTTGTGCCCTCCCCTCCCAGCTTTCGATCCTTCGTATAGCATTTATACCCTACAGCATTAAGCTGCCAGTCCTGTCCATCACTAAGCCACATCTCTCTAATTGTTATGATATTCCAGTTCCATGTTCCCAACTGTGCCCTGAGTTCATCTGCCTTAGCCGTCAGGCCTCTAGCATTGAAGTAAATGCAGTTTAATTTATCTGTCTGATCTCACTCTCTGCTTTATTTCTGCCCGCACTGACTATTTGACTTGATCTTTTTCCCGGCTGTACCAATCTCAGACTGATATTTCCTCACTGTCTCCCTAGTTCCCAACCAGTGCCTCCACCCTCCCCAAACTAGTTCAAATCTTCCCGTTCTGTGAGCTCTCCCACACAGGTTTCTCCAAGGATATCTGTGAATTTCTCTGTTCATCATTTTTCTTAGATGAAATCCAATGTCCATACTCACTTAAAATCAAACAGCAGAACAGTTAGCTGTGCAGATTCACTGCTGGGTCAGACAACAGTGCAGGTTTATTTCTGTTTGATTCACTTCCCATGTGGTTACTGCCTTTGCCTGTCTTCCTTTTTAAAGTGTTGTTGTTTTGATTTTTTTTCTTTAAAGTTCCAAAACAGTGCAACAGCTTAGAAAACAGAAATTAATGTTAGTAGAATTCAAGGAAATCACTGCAATGCTGACAACACATCCAAAACAGGAGTAACTGTTAAAGCCACAATTTTTTCCTGCCCTACATCTTGGCTAGTGTTGAATTGAAAGGAAGACTTTACTGTGTTCAGTGGTAGGGCAGAAGATTGGCCAAGTTTTAAGAACCAGCAAAGAATGGTTAAAGTATGAAGAGGGGTTTAGTAGAATATGTGAGTGAGCTGGCTTGTCATGTGAAAGGTGATTTCAATTCTGGTCTCTCTGCTATTGCACAGATGTTAACTTGAAAGGGTTCAGAAAAGATTCACAAGGATGTTGCCAGGGTTGGAGGATTTAAGCTATTGGGGGAGGCTGAACAGGCTGGGGCTGTTTTCCCTGGAGGGTTGGAGGCTGAGGGGTGACCTTATAGAGGTTTATAAAATCATGAGGGATATGGATAGGATAAATAAACATGGTTGATTCCCCTGGAGTAGAAGAGTCCAAAACTAGAGGATAGAAGTTTAAGGTGAGAGAGGAAAGATTTAAAAGGAAGCTGAGGGGCAATGTTTTCACGCAGAGGTGGTGAAGGTAGGTATAATTACAAGATTTAAAAGGCGTCTGGAGGGATCCATGAAAGCAAGGCTTTAAAGGGATATGGTCGAAATGCTGGCAAGTGGGATTGGATCACTCTGGGATATCAGGTTGGCATGGATGAGTTGGAGTGAAGGTTCTGTTTCTGTCTTATATAACACTATGATTTTAAGTATTTAAATAGGACAAGTGGAACAAATGTTAGTGTCAACTCTTTAACAAATAAGTTTGATAAATAGATAATGGTTCACAAGGAAATGGTGGTGTATGGAACAGGTACTTTACACCTGTAAATAGGGACATGAATGACAGGGAGGAAATTAAAACAATTGCTGTCACCAGGGAAAAGATACGATTTGAAATAAAAATGGCACCCCCGAGACAGGGTGACCTGTATCCTCTGGACTATCACTGATCACACAGCGGTATACTGAAGGTTAAAGCCAAGAGTGAGGGGCTAGGTTTGCAGCACTGGTGTCTGAACCCTTTTCTCCTTAAGGATTCCAAATGTGTGGAATACCTTTTAAAGGTGTTTCAGGAATTCTTGACTATCAACTCAGGCATGGCTAGTAGTCAGTCTCTATGCTATGGGAGACTACGAAGGCCTTTGCGGTCGTCACCAACGGGGTGAATTCTGGGAATTTTACAATTGGTCGGGGCAGTCGGCAAGGCCACCCCCTCTCCGTTGGTGATAGAGCTGCTGGCAGACGCCATTCGTCAGAACGTTCACATAACCGCTCCGGAATTGGGATTAGCTACTTCATATTCAGCTAGCTGGAAAGGACAGAAGGAGGAACAGCAGCGTCTACTTGAGTCACAGTTGAAAGCCCCCAAGACAGCACATTTTGACTGGCCTTCGGTGACTAAGCTACAGCAGATCACAGCCCTCAGGGCTGCCTTGAATTCAATACTGACACAAACTGCAAAGAAAGAACTTGCTTTTGTTAGACAAAGGCTGTTTGAATATGGGGATAGGCCAGGGAAGTGTTTAGCGACCTGACTAGGAAAATGTGTGCTCCCCAATCCATTACTGCAATCAGAGACAGCGCTGCAGTCCTTACATATGATGCTAAAAAGATTAATGATGTTTATTGGAGCTTTTTCTCTGAATTCTATCAGTCTGAAGGTTGTGAGGACAGGAGGTTCCTTTGTTAGGAATCTGGACCTCCCAGAGGTAACCTTGGAACAGGCCTCTCTCCTTAATGCCCCCTTAACAGTTCAGGAAATATAGAAGGCAGCTAGACCATTTCAGAGTGGGAGAGCACCTGGCCCTGATGGTCTCCTGGGTGAGTTTTATATGGAGTTTATAGGGATTCTGTCAGGGCAGATGTTGGAGATATACAATCACTCCTATATGCATGAATGCCTACCACCATCCTTGAGAGAAGCTAATATTTCCTTCATTCTTAAGAAGGAGAAGCTTCCTGAGGATCTTGGCACTGACACTGGAAAAGGTGTTGCCCCATATTAAAGAGGACCAGACAGGCTTTATAAGGGGCCCCAGGTCCTCTAATAATATTAGAAGGTTGGTGAATGTGGTCCAAGTTTGTCAGCAACGATCGATTCAAGGGTTGGTGATTTCCTTGGATGCAGAGAAAGCATTTGACTGAGTGGAATGGCTGTATCTTTATGTCTAAGAACAGTTTGGGTTGGGTGGAGTCTTTGCGAGGTGGGTGGAGGTTTTATATCACCACCCTCTGGCCGTGGTCATCACCAACGGGGTGAAGTCTGAGAATTTTATGATTGGTCGGGGCAGTCGGCAAGGCCGCCACCTCTCACTGTTGTTGTTTACGTTGGTGATAGAGCCGCTGGCAGAGGCTATTCGTCAGAACGTCCACATAACTGCTCCGGAAGTGGGATTGAGGGCACACAAGATTACACTGTATGTGGATGATGTCCATCTGTTTTTGTCAAACCCGATGACCTCCATACCTCATCTGATACAATGTATCAATTCATTTGGGGCTATTTTAGGATACAAGATCAACTTTGGAAAAATCAGAGGCTATGCCCGTGGGTAACCTCAAGGATGCGCCAAAGATTGAAGGTGGCCCGAGGTTCCCTTTTAAGTGGTCACGGGTGGGGTTCCGATACCTAGGCATTTTTATTACCCCCAAGTTTGACCTGTTATTTCAGACTAACTTTGCTCAGTTGCTCGACAATATTAGGCGAGATCTCCAGAGATGGGAGGCTCTTCCAATTTCGTGGTTAGGCCGAATATCTCTGATTAAGATGAATGTTCTTCCTCGTTTGCTTTATCCCATGCATATTCTCCCGAAAATGTTTCCCGGGTCAACGCTGCAGAGACTCTTGGGTTAGTTTTGTTCCTTTTGAATGGCATCATGGATGGCCCCTCATCAAACGTATTAAATTGCAGTTGTCTCAAGGAGGGGGAGGAGTTGATTTCCCAGACATCAGGAAGTATCAGTTGAGTTCCCTGCTGTCCTTTATCTGTGATGGGTGGGTAACGATCCAAACTCAATATTGCTGGATATTGAGGTCTCCCAGGCAAAGTGCCCTCTTATTAACCAATTGTTCATGGATAAGATGAGGACAGTGATGGACCACTGCCAGAACCCCATTGTTATTAGTACAGTCAGGGCATGGAGGGTGATGCATCAGAGTGTGGGTTGCTTATCCAAGACTTCACCACTCACCCCCATAGTTGGTATGCCAGGGTTCCGACCAGGGATGATACACTCAGGGTTCAAACTATGGGCAGCGAGTTTGGGAGACTTGTTTGAGGGGGAGGTTATGATGTCTTTCGAGCAACTCCGCTGCAAATATGGGCTGCCAGCAGAGACCTTTTCCATTTCTTTTCAGGTTAGGAATTTCATCCAGAAGAAGACCACGCTTCTCACTAAGCCCGAGACAGAGAGGTTGTTGCTATGTTCCACAAGCATCCTTTCGGTTCGTGCCCTCTATCACCTAGGCCTGGCAGGACACTAACCGGTTTTGAGAGGTCTGGGAGTAAGAGCTAGGAGTGGAGATCTATTCTGAAACATGGGAGAACATATGGGAGAATGTGAGAAAGTGTAGGTACTCTTACCCATTGCTTCTGGACATGCCACAGGCTCCATGTTTATTGGAGCGCTGTGGCGGGAGAGATAGGGAGGGTATTGAGGACTGAAGTCAAAGTCGACCTGATATCTCTCCTCTTAGGTCTACTGAATTTACCATCTTTAGACGGGCATGGGAAGAAACTCTTTAATATTCTTGCACACTGTGCACGGAAGAATATTCTGGTGAATTGGGTGTCTGAGAACCTGCCGGGCTTGCTGGGATGGCAGAAATTAATTTTGGAGCACATTCTCTTGGATTCTTTTTACAAACATGGTGCACCACACAACAGACCATTTTTATTCGATATGGCAGCTCTACTCAGTTATTTGAATATAGCTTTGTCAACTGTCTTAACTAGGACATTTGGTTAACCAGGATGGTTAGGTTTGTCAAGCCCTGGGGCCCTGAAGAGGGGTCTCCTGAGTTAATGAGGGTATATATACAATGGTCACATTCTTTTGTTTGGGAGCTTTGTGCCGGTCATAGCTGTTCTGTATTCTGTGTTTTTTTGTGTGTGTTTTCTTTTGCTTTTTTTTAATCTATTAGTCATTTATTTATTTATTGGTGTTGTTTTGCAGTGTTAGGGTTTGTTTCGTATTATAGGGTAGGTTAGTAGTTTGTAAACAGTAGTGGTATTGTAATTTGTGGGTTTTTTCTCTTTATTATACTGGTTTTTGTTATTGGTTGTATTTTTCAATAAATTTATTTGTTTGGAATTTCAATTTATTTTGCTAATAAGTATATTTGAGTGTGTTTCATGAATTTATTCGAGGTCTATTAGGAATGAATCATTAATAGGTAGGGAGATAAGGATGATAAAAGGTAGATGAAAGGGACCTGTAGATGCTCCACACTTGAATTTCCAAAAGCATTTGATAAGGTTACTTCACAAGACAAGAGTTAATATATTAATATGGATAAATGCTTTGTAAGCTAACAGGAAGCATAAAGTAGAGATAAATCAGTTTTAAGCTTGGAAAAATGGACGTGGAGAGTACCATGAAGATCCTGTTGCTCAATTCTTTTTGCAATCAATATCATTGACTTGGATAAATGGATAAAATGTAAGGTAACTAAATTTGTCAATGTCTCCAATGTGGGTCAAGAAGTATGTTATCAAGAAGAGATAAAGGATGGATAAATTTATATTGACAGGTTAAGTATGTGGGCAAAAGAAAAGGCAGATAAGAGTATAATATGAAAAATGTGGCAGGGAAAAAAGAAAAACAGCAAAAAAAAACAAAACCCGCGGATGCTTTAAATCAGAAACCAAAACAGAAATTGCTGGAGAAGCTCAGCAGGTCTGGTAGTATCTGTGGAGAGAAATAAGAGTAATCGTTTCAGGTCGGGTGATCCTTCCTCAGCCTGCTATTTATGTGGGCAAAGATTGTCAAACTTGGTGGTCCAGAGTGACCTAGGTACTGACCTGGTAATTGAAGCAGGAAAGGTTATGCTGTACAGCAAGTAATTAGGAAGGCAGATGGAATGTTGTTTCTTGCATGGGAAATTAATTATAATGTTGGGTCAGTTTATTGCAGCTGTACAGAGCCTTTGTGAGCTGACATCTGGAGTACTGTCTGTAGTTTTTATCTCGTCATTTGAGAGTAGACATAATGGCCTTAGATTTAGTTCAGAGAAATTTCATGCAACTCATTACTGGGATGGGAATGGGGGAACTAACTTTTGAAAAAAGAGTGAGCAGGCTTGATTCACAAGAATGAGTGGTGATCTTATTGAAACAGGAGACTGGATGGGGTAGATACCAGGAACATGTTTTCCCTTTGTGGGCAAGACTAGAACTAGGGGGCACATTTTAAGCATTTTCCTTTTAAGAAAGGTGAGAAATTCTTTTCTCAGAGTTGTTAGCATCTGACATTCTCTTTCCCTCAGAAAGCAGTGCATCATCAAATTTAAGTAAGGCTGAGTTGTAGAATTTTGATTTTCAAGGGAGTCGAGTCATACAGGATGGAAACAGCAAAATGGGGTTGAGGCCATCTTGAGATTAATTAATTGGCTGAGAAGACCTGATAGGCCCAGAGGCCTACTCCTGCCTCTAATCGTGATTTAAGTCTATTGTTTTCTGTTCACCCATGCCATTCCAAAGTGTTACAGATTTTAGAACAACATTGCAGTGTAATATCTCAAACTGAGGTAAAGCAAATTGATAAATTAAAGTTTGCTTCTCCTTCAACTTCCAGAACTAGAAAATGACAAAGAGACTGGCTGCTTTGTGGTCGGCCGTGGGGGCTTCCCAAACAAAGCTGGAGTTGTTCAGTGTGATGCTGCAATCATGGAAGGGCTGCCAGGGCGTTTTGGAGCAGTCGCAGCCCTGCCTGGGTAGGTGTTGACTGTCAGCTGTAGTCATTATCACTGTACGTGGCTGCTTCCATTTTAATCAGAACTGTTGACTTGTATATCCTATGTAATGTTATGGAATGGTGTCAGGTGGAATGAATGGCCTCATGTGTTGTAAATTCCAAATTCGCCGATTCTTATCATCAATTAAAACCCTGTAGGTAAAGGATCTTTGAAATTGCTCTTGAAACTTGTGTAACTGTCTGATACTTTGTGTCCCTTAGTTGATTAATTCAATGAATTAGGAAGGATTTCCTTTGGAGGTCTGTGAGAGTGTTGTCCTGAGCTGGCGTAGTCCTCCATATTGGGGAGACAGGTATAGTCCTGCACCTCCACACACATCATTTACTGCATCCACTGCACCCGATGTGGCCTCCTCTATATTGGGGAGACAGGTATAGTCCCCCTGTAAAAACACCATCCCATATTCCCAATTCTTTCGTCTCCGCTGCATCTGCTCCCAGGAGGACCAGTTCCAATACCGAACAACCCAGATGGCCACCTCCTTCAAAGACTGCAATTTCCCCCCAGACGTGATCGACGATGCCCTCCATCGCATCGCCTCCACTTCCCGCTCCTCCGCCCTTGAGCCCCGCCCCTCCAATCGCCACCAGGACAGAACCCCACTGGTCCTCACCTACCACCCCACCAACCTCCATATACATCGTATCATCCGTCGTCATTTCCGCCACTTCCAAACGGACCCCACCACCAGGGATATCGTTCCCTCCCCTCCCCTATCAGCATTCTGAAAAGACCACTCCCTCCGTGACTCCCTCATCAGGTCCACACCCCCCACCAACCCAACCTCCACTCCCGGCACCTTCCCCTGCAACCACAAGAAATACAAAACTTGTGCCCACACCTCCCCCCCTTACGTCTCTTCAAGGCCCCAAGGGATCCTTCGATATCCGCCACAAATTCACCTGCACCTCCACACACATCATTTATTGCATCCGCTGCACCCGATGTGGCCTCCTCTATGTTGGGGAGACAGGCCGCCTACTTGCAGAACGTTTCAGAGAACACTTCTGGGACAACTGCACCAACCAACCCAACCACCCCGTGGTTCAACACTTCAACTCCCCCTCCCACTCTACCAAGGACATGCAGGTCTTTGGACGACTCCATCACCAGACCATAGCAACACGACGGCTGGAGGAAGAGCGCCTCATCTTCCGCCTAGGAACCCCCCCAACCACAAGGGATGAACTCCGATTTCTCCAGTTTCCTCATTTCCTCTCCCCCTCCACCTTGTCTCAGTCCCAACCCTCAAACTCAGCACCACCTTCCTAACCTGCAATCTTCTTCCTGACCTCTCCGCCCCCACCCTCACTCCAGCCAATCACCCTCACTTTGACCTCCCTCCACCTATCGCATTTCCAAAGCCCCTCCCCCAAGTCCCTCCTCCCTACCTTTTATCTTAGCCTGCTTGGCACACTCTCCTCATTCCTGAAGAAGGGCTGATGCCCGAAACGTCGATTCTCCTGTTCCTTTGATGCTGCCTGACCTGCTGCGCTTTTCCAGCAACACATTTTCAGCTAATTCAATGAATTGGTGAATACCCATTTTTGTGTATTTAAATGAGAATACACTATTTTCTAGATCCTTTCACAGTGTGAATCATTTTATTTTCGATTTGCTTTTTGTGTTGCCATATTTGAATTAATGTGCCCATTTCCTCAGATTACCCCAATTTAACATTTCCCATAGATTTGATTCACCCAGAGGTTCAAGCCTTGATATAGTGCGAGCAAAAAAGTTCTTCAAGCCAATTAAATATGTTCAGTATTTCACATCACATCACATCACATCACAACATAGCACCAATTATAACTTTTCACTTCTGAAAGTTTGTGCAGCTAAAGAAAAATGATGCAATAATTATGAAAAACGTGTTAAACTTCTTTTATAACTGTATTTTACATTTTTCATTATGTTTTGTAATAGTGTTGGTACCCCACTGACAGTGGCTCAAATGGTGATGGATAAGAGTGAACATAACATGCTTGTTGGAGAAGGTGCAGTTGCCTTTGCCAAAGAACAGGGATTCCGTATTGAAGATAACAGTGACATGATGACTGAGGCAAGCTTGGCTGCCTATGAGGTGATTAAACAACAGTCTATATACACCTGTGACTGACACTCATGCATATAATGTTTCCACATTAGCGTTGTAGATTTAAAACAACAAGTTTAAAAAAATCTAAAGTGCAAGACCGAAGTTCATTTTTGAGCCCCAACTAGTATTTTAGCTTGCAGACAGTTTATGCCAAATAAGTTATCATGCTGCAGCTTTCTCGCTTAATTGTTATTCTTGCACAGTTAGCCCCTCTAACCTGTTCTGTCGTTTAGTTAGATCGTGGTTGATCTGTGTTGTCTCTTGCCTTGGTTCTGTCAACCTTAAGGTAATCTCCTTTTACCTAACCCATAATCTATCAGTGTTTGAAATTTTCAGTTGACCTGAATTTTTTGGGGGGAGGGGGGGCTGCTGCTGTTGGATAATACGGGGGTTGTTCCAGATTTGCACATTCCTTTATGTGAGCAAGTGCTTCCTGTCAGCACCTCTGAATGGTCTGGCTTTGATTTTAGCTTTATGTCCCATTTTCTTGGATCTCCTCAATTGTGATGAAAGCAGATCACAAAGATTGCATGTAGATTATCGCAAAATTAACACGAACAAAGGCAGATTCAAATTGAATGCCACAGTTGGAGGATTGTGTTGAGGGTTGGATGAACATGGTTTGTTATTTTTAAAATAAACTTGTTCAAGGATATTGCCAAGTTCCACTGACTGATACAGCTGCATAAATATTAGCTTCTTGCACCATGGAGGACCGAATCAATAGAAAGATGCCACTTAGAATAAAAAATACATCCGCAACTTTTCAATGATTAACCAACAAACTGACTGAAGAATTATCCAGCTATGTTGTATGTATTGATGATTTGCTTGTGTCCATCCAAACCTGGGAGGAATATTTACAACCATGAATATATTGCTGAGGCACAGAGGGCAGGGGTTCAGAGTTTTGGATTATTGGGATCTTTTTGGGGTAAACATTACTTGTAAGAGAGGCACTGGTTCCATTTGAATGAGAAGGGGACCAATATCCTTGTGGGGACATTTGTTCCAGCTACTCGAGAGTCTTTAATTTACTAAAGGGGGTGGAAACCAAAGCAATTGTGAGAAAAGGGTGAGGCTGGTAGAGTAGACATGGTTGGCTTATCTAATAGGTGAAAATGAGGACTGCAGATGCTGGAGATTAGAGTCAAGATTAGAGTGGTGCTGGAACTGCACAGCAGGTCAGGCAGCATCTGAGGAGCAGGAAAATGGACATTTCAGGCAGGAGCTCTTCATCAGGAATCGAATAGTCGAGGCAAACATGACCCTGGCAGAGAACGAGTTAAGACTGATAAATTAAACTGCATTTACTTCAATGCAAGAGGCTTATTAGGTAAGGCAGATGAACTCAGGACATGTTTGGGAACATGGGACTGGGAGAACATAGCTATTACACCAATGTGGCCCAGGGATGTACAGGACTGGCAGCTTGTGCTCCAGGGTATAGATGCTGTTGGAAGGATAGAAAGGGAGACCAGAGAGGAGGTGGAGTGGCAGTTTAGGCTATGGATAACATTAGAGCTGTACATACAGAGGGTATTCCTGGGAGATCGTTCAGTGAACGTATTTGGGTGGAACTGAGAAGTAAGAAAGAGATAATCACTTTGTGGGGATTGTACTATATTCACTCCAGTTGTCAGCGGGAAATTGGGAACCAAATATGAAAGGAAATCTCAATTATCTGTAAGAATAATAGGGTTGAAATGGTATGGGATTGTAACTTTGCCGTTTGGACTGGGACTGCCATAGTATTAGGAGCTTGGATGGAGAGGAATTTGTTCAGTGTTTACAAGAAAACTTTGTTATTCAATATATAGAACATCTACAAGAGAATGAGTAATACTTGACCTCTTGGGAAATAAAGCAGGACAAGTGACAGATGTCAGTGGGAGAGCACTTTGGGGGAAGTGATCATAACTGTTTTAAAGCTAGTATAATTATGGACAAGTATAGAACTGATCAAGAAGTTCAAATTCTAAATTGGAATAAAGCCAATTTTGACAGTATCAAACAGGAACTTTCAAAGGTTGAATGGGGGAGGTTATTCACAGGCCTTTAAAAATGAGATGAGGGAGTATGTTCCTGTAAGGGTGAGGGGTAAGGCTGGTAGGCATACAGAATGCTGGATTACTAGTGACATTGAGGCGCTGGTTTAGAAAATGGAGGCATGTGTCAGCTATGGACAGGTCAGATTGTTATGTTTGGTTAGCATGGAGTAGTTGGACCAAAGGATCTGCTTCCATGTTGTATGACTTGAAATCATTTAATTGATTTTGATTGTTTCCATGCTGTACATCTCTAAAACTCTGACTCTATGACTAAATAGCCCATTTTGTTGTAAACTTCACCAAAAAAGACTTATTTGGGCCTTTCTGTGGAAAGCCAACTAGCACCAGCGAATGCAATTAACAGCTAGTTTGAATTTTCCTGTGTTGAAGATAATGCAATAGGTTGTGCAGAATATAGGCATCAGTGGATTTTAACAGAATTAGTTTTGAATTTCTGCACTGCAGTGGCTTAACTTTGTTAAAGAAAAATGAAATTTGAATTGTCAGAGTGCTGAATGTCTTTGACAGCTATGTTAATGAAAATACTAATTTTCATAGCACTGAATTATGCTAAGTCGTGACATCAACTAATTCAGTTTTATTCCAGCAGAATGAATGAGATTGGGGATCAACCAATTCAGCCTCTCCTTCTAGCGCAAACCCTACAAACCTGGCAACATCCTTTTCATGAGAGTTGAATTCACATCAGCAGAAATGTTTAGCTATAGAATAAGAGAACTCTGACTTTGTTGGCTCTGCAACATTTTGAATTCTATATATCCCAACGACTTAGCAGAGATTGTTACTTAAATCTTTGTGATCCATGCTGGAAAAAACCATTTTTCTTTCCTAAAAAGCTGAGATTGGTTTGGTGGAGTTAACTGCCATAACAAAAGAATTTGAAAAGCATTTACGTCTTGGGCAGAAGCAATATCATTGCATACGTTTCATTAAGAACAAATATGGAGAAAAACAAATGTGATAAAAAGGGACCAGTCTAATATAATTGTCTGGGAAGATTTTGTTTGTTTAATGTAAATGTGTTGCAACGTCCAAATAAAACCTGGACAAGTAAAACAAAAATAGATAGTAAATTATAGTGGGAAGTGAAAATGTCTTTCACAGATATCTTTTGGTTTATTTTCTGTGGAAAGTGTTATCCAAGTTGATTTATTATTTAATAATTTGGATTCGAAAGTAGAAGAAAAATGCATTTTTTTTCATTACTGCAAGAATTTGAGCTTTTGTCATCATCAGGGAATCATGTTGAAAAAATGGTAATGGGGAGTGTTGCTGAACAAAGAGACCTTGGAGTGCAGGTTCATAGCTCCCTGAAAGTGGAGTCCCAGGTAGATAGGATAGTGAAGAAGGCATTTGGTATGCTTTCCTTTATTGGTCAGAGTATTGAGTACAGGAGTTGGGAGGTCATGTTGCGGCTGTACAGGACATTGGTTAGGCCACTTTTGGAATATTGCGTGCAATTCTAGTCTCCTTCC
Organism: Chiloscyllium punctatum; assembly: GCF_047496795.1. Lineage (NCBI taxonomy): Eukaryota > Metazoa > Chordata > Chondrichthyes > Orectolobiformes > Hemiscylliidae > Chiloscyllium > Chiloscyllium punctatum. The sequence continues at coordinate 114,234,671 of NC_092749.1, forward strand.
TATTGGAAGGATGTTGTAAAACTTGAAAGAGTTCAGAAAAGATTTCCAAGGATGTTGCCATGTTTGTAGGGTTTGTGCTAGAAGGAGAGGCTGAATAGGCTGAGGCTGTTTTCCCTGGAGCGTCAGAGACTGAGGGATGACCTTCGAGAAATTTATAGAATCATGAGTGGTATGGATAGGATAAATAGACAAGGTCTTTTCCTTGGAGGTTGGGTAGTGCAGAACTAGAGGCATAGGTTTAAGGTGAGAAGGGAAAGATTTAAAAAGGACCTGAGAGGTAACATTTTCATACAGAGTGGTGCATGTATGGTTTGAGCTGCCAGAGGAAGTGGTGGAGGCTGGCACAATTACATTTAAAGGGCATCTGGATGGGTATCTGAATAGGAAGTGTTTAGAGGGATGTGGGCCAAGTGCTGGCAAATGGGACTAGATTAGGTTGGGATATCTGGTCGGTATGGATGAGTTGGACCAAACGGTTTGTTTCCGTGCTGTATGTATCTGTGACTCTATGTAGATAACAGCATAATAATAACAGTTGTGATTACTGCTAAATGATGAGCAAGCTACCTCAAGAGGGCATTGTTGAGATGTTTGTTGATGAATTCTCTAACTGTCAGAGAGGGAGCAGGATCCAGACAAGGTTCATGCAGTGGACAGAGGCCCATGACAGCAGAGATGCTGCTCTTCACAATCTCCGAGCAGTCATGGCTGGGAACCGTCCTGAGATGTTTACAAGTCAGTGAGAAGAAAGCTCCAGAAACAGAAGGCTGTGGGAGTGTTCCTTAAGAGTCATCCTACAAAGCTGTTGGAGACTTGGTTTTAAGGATCCCATGCTAAGTCATAGTCTGAGTCAGGAGTTTGTTTTCACAGTCAGACGGAGAAACATTCTTTCAAGAAGATAGCATTGGATGTATGTGCAGCAATTTTCCAAAAGGAAGTAATTGCAGCTCAGCCAGAAACCTTTGCCAGGAGATAGGAATGGATCTTTACTGAAATTTGAATGTCAGTAAGATTATTGCTGAGATGAAAAAGACAATTTTTTTTTTCTAATGTTGTGCTGAAATTGTTTCAATCATTATTTTCTAATGGGATACAGTTTTTTATTGTGCAATAAACATCTTTTTTTCATGAAAGTACACTCAGAGCCTCATAAGAACAGGTTTAAACTCTGTTATCCTTCAAGCCAAATGGGAACCTGAAAAAGGGAGCAAAAGGAGAGAATGCGAGAAGGGAAAACAGTTGAATGAGTGGACCCTAGAATGAAGCATATTTCCTTTTCACTGCTGGACAGCAAAGGTCCATGGGCAAAATTCTTGTCTTGTCAGCAATTCAGGTCCTTAAGTGATCAATTGATAGAAGAACCTCAACTCGCCTCTTTCTCCAACCACCTACCTTGCTGGTTGATGGCAAAGATTTGATTGGATTTATTGATTTATTCCTAGCTTGGGAAGCCATGGCCATGAACCTACTGTGTTGAGGGGTCCTCCAATTGACCCAACCTGGAGGCAATTGGAGGAATTCTTAGTGATTAAGCGGCTCTGAAAAATCACCTTTGCTCTTGCCCCTGACCCTCACTCTGCCCGAGGTGGAAGATGGTTCTTTGGGTGGTGAAGGAGTGGCCACATTGATGCCCTGGGTTTGAAGGCACATTTACCTGGGGTAGAACTGGAAGCCTTCTTCCAGTGCGCTTTAGGCAACATCTTCAGGACACCCGCACCAATCAACCTCACTGTACCGTGGCCGAACGTTTCAACTCTCCCTCCCACTCTGCCGAGGACATGGAGGTCCTGGGCCTCCTTCACCGTCGCTCCCTCACCACCAGACGCCTGGAGGAAGAACGCCTCATCTTCCACCTCGGGACCGTTCAATCCCAGGGCATCAATGTGAACTTCACCAGTTTTCTCATTTCCCCTCCCCCACCTTACCCCAGTTCCAACCTTCCAGCACCACCCTCATGACCTGTCTCACCTGTCAATCTTCCTTCCCGCCTATCTGCTCCACCCTCCCCTCCAACCTATCACCTTCACCCCCACCTCCATCCACCTATTGCACTCTCAACTACCTTCTCCCCAGCCCCACCCCCTCCCATTTATCTCTCCACTCCCGAGGCTCCCAGCCTCATTCCTGATGAAGGGGTCCAGCCCGAAACGTCGATTCTCCTGCTCCTCCGATGCTGCCTGACCTGCTGTGCTCAACAATCATAAGGCAAGCTACTATTTAAATCAAGAGACACTCCCAAAAAAATACAGTACAAATAGATCTTGGAGTTCTTATACATGAAACACAAACAGCTCGCATGCAGGTGCTGCAAGTGATTAAGAAGGCAAATGGAATTTTGGCCTTCATTACAAGGGGTTGGAATTCCAAAGTCGCAATGTCCTGTCACCGCAACGCAGGATGATGGTGAGACTGCACTTGGAGTACTGGGTGCAGTTTTGATCCCTGTATTTAATAACAGATCTGGAGGCACTGGAGGCACTTCAAGAGTTTCACTGGGTTGATTCCTAGATTGGAGGGCTTGGTTTATCAAGAATAGTTAAACTATTTAGCTCTTTAATCATTTGAGTTTAGAGAATGAGGTGCAATTAGTCTTTTAGTAAAATATCAGATTCTGATAGAGTTTAACAAGATAGTGTGGGGAAGATGTTTCCAGCAATGGGGAAATCTCAAACTAGAGGAATTAGTTACAGAACATGGCAACACTCCTTTAAAGCTGTGATACAGAGGAATTTCTTCTGAGGGCAGTGAATGTCTGGAATTCTCTACCCCAGCGAGTTGTGGAAGCTTGATGGCAGTAAGTATTTAAAGTGGAGGTAGATAGCCCTCAAGTCCACAATACTTCAAAAAGCCTTGATGAGCTGGCATGAAAGAGGAAGTGAGACCTGTGGCACATCAAGATGATCTTATTGACTGGCATAGCTGGCTTGAGGGGCTGAATAGACTACTTCTGGTCCCATTTCTTGTGTTCTTATGTCAAGGATTATCGTCTTATATTTATAGGTTTGGAGACTTATTAAAATTTATGGCATATTCTGGATTCACACATCACTACTTAATTATGATGCCGCTTCATTTATAGATTATAAATGTATGAAATTATATATGCTTGTCAAATGTTTTACTTTAATAGCATTGCTAGGTGGGTTCAGAAGGGGAATGAGAAAACACATAGGCTTCCAGTAATTTTTCCAAGTACATAATTTTCACATGAAGTCCTTAGTTGTGCAAATGCTTTGCTGAAGATTTTTCTGTTTGTTTCATTTTTGATGAATTTTTTTTAAAAATAGTTTCAATTTGTTCAGGAATTTTTGCAGAGTCTCAAGAGCCCTCCCAAAAACCATGACACTTTAGGTAAGAAATGTCTTGCGTACTGTTGCGAAGTTAGGTCGAGTAATTGTAAATTGGGAAGAAAGCAGTTAAAATTTGGTGTTTGTAAAATGATAGGGGGATGCATTGCGTGGTCCCTTTTAAAGATGGTGCTTTTTTGGGACTTAAAGATTTAAAATGGACGTCTATGACAAGCCACTGCAAAGTTTGAGTAAGGAGAGGACCTGAATTAAAACATTTGTATTGAAAGGCCATACAGTTGACAGGCCAATCTTTTTTTTAAACAAAGACAACAGCCTTTTGAATTTAACCAATCAATTTGAACCAGGCCCTTAGATACCAAAATCCTATTAAATTTAAATCTTATGATTTTGACAACTTAGAACCAATCCTATTCTAAGAAATATTAATATGTCATCAAGGGTATAAAAGAAGGGGGCAGTTGAAAAAAGACAGAGAGCTCACAGCCATCTGCCAGAGCTAACAGCCCTCAGCTCTGAGAGAATCACTGGCTCCCTCAGTCATCTATGTATTAGAGAAAGCACCATCTAAATAACAACAGTACCAATGACAGAGAAGACATTCCTGACAGATGAATCGACAGAGAAGGCACATAACATTCTGGAAGGCATGTGACCTGGCTATAATTTTGAGGGACTAAATTCGACTTCTGTTTTTGTGATATGAGTGGGTCTTGTATTTATTGGAGCAGCATACCATTAAAATCTTGTTTTACTCGGGAATAGTTAGAAGGGATTTATTTGGTTTGTTAATTTGCTCACTGTTAGACCTAGATAAATAAATTGTTACTTGTTGATTTTAAAGTGAGTGTCAGGGATGTATTTCATTTAACAACTAGAATTTGGTGAGTAGCAGGTTAACCGTTTTTCACTCTCTACAGATTATAGCGTAGGGGACTCCTCTTTGGGTGTATTGGTTTTCGGTTCTCAGAGGGGGGAGGTCAGCCTCTGCGTTATAATACAAAAATGGAAGCTATTTCCTTATTATATTATATAATTCTAGAGTATCATTACAACCTGCAGTCAATCTTGCTAGTTAAATCAATGTAATCAAATAGGTATTGTTCATTTTGCTAGAGCCATGTTTCAAACTTTCTCATTCTGATTAAAACTTAAAGCATTACAGACTAAACCAAAAGCTATCTCTTGCAGAAGGGATTCTTCAATAAACCTTCAATAGTGCAACTAGTCAAAATGTCTTCATGTTGCCATAAAATGTAATTGATCCCAAATATCCACAATAATGGTTCTGACAGATAGACAATGCAAGCACTTATATACCTTTTGGTAGAGTTAGTACAATCATTGAAAGATGATGAATAATCTGGAACCCAAGCCAATTTGGCTGAGTTGAAATTAAGTACCAGTATAACAAGCCTGGATAGTTGGTTCAGTTATAATGAAATGTGAACATACATTAATTTGGCAAGTTGAGCCTCAGACTAATTGTGTGAAGCCATGCAGATCTCACTTCCTGACCTGGTAGAGATGGCAGTATAGTGGCAATTGTACTGGTGTTCATAATCCACAAGACTAGGATAATTATCCGAGGAAATGGGTTCAAATCCCACAACAAGCTGGTGGACTTCTGATTCATTTTTTGGAATACTTTGCTAATTAATAAAAACAACATTGTAGTTGAAATCTCATTTCAGTCATGGTAACTGTGGAACTGTCATTGATTGATTATTCTAAAGTCTCGTTTGAGAAGTTATCTTCTCCAGAAGCAGTGGCAGCTGGGTAATTGAATTTCTTCAAGGTTGCGTTCAATTTTATGACCAGAAAGGAAACCGAGGGTCTTGAGGTGGACTGGGAAGTGGAATTGGGACAAGAACCCAATGTTGCAGCAAGTTCAAAAGGCCAAATGGCCTAATCCTGCTCTTGAGTCCTGTGACAATTACAGACCCCGTCCTTTTCCAGGTAGTGGGAAAAATAAATGGGGATGATTTTGAGGAATATCTATATGAAATTAACCTAGTACATTAAGTCCACACTTTAACTTCCTGAAAATTGCAATTTAAAGTGGAACAGCTCTAAATGAGCACATTTTCCCATTAAATCAAATGTAAAAGCTATGGTTGGGTTCTGAAGGACTTCACACATTCAAGAAACCAGAAATTCTAATGTTCTACCTTTAAAAATTGAAGGGCTTTTTATTGTAAACTTTTCACTTTGATAAATGAAATAGTTTGCTCACTTTTTAAATTTTGTATAGTACTTCCTTCGAACAGCTGAGTCTCTTCACCTGCATCCCAGTCTTTGACCCTCCTGGTCACTGTGGGCCTTTCTTCTTTCCAACCCACTGGTTCAAATACTCCCCCACTTCCAAAAGCATCTTCTTGCTGTTGATACTCTGTTTTGCAGCCTCTCTACCTTTTAGACTAAGCGCTCCTTCTGAATCCGCATTAAGATTACATAGCTGTGAATCTTAATTTGTGGAGGAGGATGCAGGACCATTTAAACAAAAAAACACATGGGTTATGCCATCCCCAGCTTGGCACTTTCACAACCCCAGAGTTCCAGTGTGAGTCATTATCTGTATTTTGAATGGGAATGCAGTTCCAGGCAAGTACAACAATCCGAGTCAGGCAGCACCAGTGTCAGCATGCCAGTGTGTTGGTGAGGGGCAAGTCCATGAGTCAAGCTCTGAAAGCAGCCACAAGTCAGAAGGTCACCATTGGGAACAAGGGTCAGGGAGCAGTTTAAGCCATTGAAGAATAGCATGGAGTCCCAACATTACGTTGACTGAAAATGACATTAAAACACATGTCGTGATGCTAAGGTTCCAACAACTAACCAATGTTAAAGCAAAGTTACACTAGACTGGTCAATGTTTTTGAAGGTTGCAGATCCTGCCTTCCCAACTTTGATTTATTTCAAGAAGAATATACCAAAGTGGGATATTGAAAACCAACTTCTCCTAGGCAATCCCTTGGGACTAAGAATGACTTTCATTGTGGATTCTTATTTGACTAAACAGTACCCTGTTGCTACTGTTGCAGGAGGGGCAAGTTGGGTTTGAGGAGCGGGTGGAATGCTTTGGTTTTTAACATTCATCTGCTGTCTGGTCTTGACCTCTATGTGGACCTGTTGATGGTGCTTATCTCATTGTGATGACACATTGGTCTCATTGGTGCTCATGTTGTAGCTGTACAGGACATTGGTTAGGCATCTTTTGGAATACTGTGTGCAGTTCTGGTCTCTCTGCTACAGGAAGGATGTTGTGAAACTTGCAAGGGTTCAAAAAAGATTTACAAGGATGTTGCCAGGTTTGGAGGATTTGTGCTATAGGGGGAGGTTGAATAGGCTGGGGCTGTTTTCCCTGGAGCATTGGAAGCTGAGGGGTGACCTTATAGAGGTTCATAAAATCAAGAGGGTCATGGATAGGATAAATAGACAAGGTATTTTCTCTGGGGTGGGAGGGCCCAGAACTAGAGGGCGCAGGTTTAAGATGAGAAAGAAAAGATTTAAAAGAGACCCAAGGGGGAATATTCCCCCCAGAGGGTGGTGCATGTATGGAATGAACTGCCAGAGGAAGTGGTGGAGGCTGGTACAATTACAACATTTAAAAGGCATCTGTATGGGGACATGCATAGGAAGGGTTTAGAAAGATATGGGCCAAGTGCTGGCAGGTGGGACTAGATCAGTTGAGGATATCTGGTTGGCGTGATCGAGGTGGACCAAATGGTCTGTTTCCATGCTGTACATCTCTTTGGCTCAATGACAAGGGTATCTGAGGCAACTGGAGACCAGGCACTGCTGCACAGGTTGGGTTAAGATGTTGAAGCCTGCAAGCTTGTTGGCATGTGTCAGCTTTAACAGTCCCTGAAAGATCAGAAAAGATATGTTGCTGCCACAGCATTGGACACAGAGCCAATGATCCCACCCTGGTGCTGACACCAGTGTCATGAGAAAGACCACTCATATAGTATATACAGAGTTTTGGAAGCTCCTCAATGAACTTCTACTTGAAGAGATGCTTGCAGCCTCATGGTCTGGATGCTACAAACTAAACATGGAAGTGGGTGAGGAATTGGCTGTATGAGAGCGAATAGTGGAATTATTTAGGAGGATGTGGTCAGGCTAGTTGTATTTATTATATGGACTGTCCCAGGGATTGATGTTGGTCCATCTGAATGGCACAGATTCAGTAACTCTCACATGTAAACAGCCAAATTCTTAGGTTACACTAAACAAAAATGAGTAAGGGTGTATGTCATTTGGTGCCTGTCCAAAAATGGAGGCTGATGAACCTCAGAAAAGGAACTGGGAGTAGACCAATCTCTTCTGCATCACCACTCCATTAGATCTCAGTGAACCATTTTCCTGTGCTATCTCTCTATTCTATTACATCTTCACAGATTGTCGTAGTGCCGAAGGAGGCCATTCATGTCTGCATGCCTGTCTGAATGTTTTAAACTAGTGTCACTCTCCTGCCTTTGCTCCATAACTCTCAACATTTGTTTCTGTTTAAATAATCATTCAATGTCCTCTTGAATACCTGAATTGAACCTTCCTGGACACTACATTCCATATCCTAGCTATTCACTGTTTCTTTCTCCCAACACATTTGTTTCTTCTGCAAAGCACTTTTAAACTGTGCCCTGTGGATCTTGGTCCATTTACAAGTGGGAGTAGATTCTCCCCATCTACTCTGTCCAGGTCCCTCGTGATTTTGAAAATTTAGATTAAGTCTCCCCTTAGCCTTCTCCAAGGAAATATAGTCCCAACCTCTCCAATCTTACCTCACCACTGAACTATCTCATCCCTAGAGTCATTCTCATTACCTCTTGTTCACACTCTAATGCATTCACATCCTTTATACAGTGTTGCATTCAGGACTGTACACACCACTGCAGCCAAAGTCTAACCGCTGTCTTTTAAATGCTCCACGCTACTTGTTCTTATACTCTGTCCTGATGTATGAAGCAGAAAGTCTTGTCGTTATTTTTAATGAACCTGTTTAACCATCTTGTGGCATACTTTTGGACCAGTTGGGAACCCTGGTTTCTTTGCTTCTGCACACCCTTTAGATCAATTAATTGAATTTAAAATCCATCAACTGCTGTGGGATTTGAGTCAATGTTCACAGAGCAATATTGTGGTATTAATATCTGGCATTATTCAAAAGATTACTCATTGTACCACTGCTGCTATCTTCTCCAAAAAAACCGCCAAGAGTCAATATTTAAAATGAATCAAGTTGTGGCACATGAAATTCAATATGGGGAAATAGCAGATGTCTAAAACTAGGAGAATACCATCTTTAACAACTTAATGTATGTTTACAAGAAATGTCACAATTGCAGGAATTAGTTTGAATATACTGGACTCCAAGACTAATATGTGTCAAAGCCATTTGTTCGGTATAATGTTTGCTTTTGTTTGTTATTAGGTCTGATTGTCTTGGATGAGATGGAGAATATAACTGTAGGTATGTAAGATTCTGAAGTAGCTAGAAATTATGGACTATCTTTAGCCTGGTCCAGAAATTACTTTTAATTTACAAACCTGCTTTCAATGGTTTTGCTTTGAACTGTGAAGGTGTATCAACATCTGGAGCTCCATTCAAAGACCCTGGGCGTGTTGGTGATTCACCTTTACCTGGATGTGGTCTATATGCAGACAATCGGGCAAGTACCTTCCATGATTTGAATGTGCCAAGTGAGAAAAGTCTTTTCACTTAGTTAATGTTGATAAGTTGACAATGTCATCCTAACTGAATTTGAAAGCAACAGTGCCATAATCCTTTTCTGATGCAGTGTTGCCAAATGCTATCAAAACAGAAAATGCTGGATACACTGAGCAGTTCAGGCAACATCTTGGGGAGAAAAACCAAGTTGAGACTTCAGGACTCTGACCTTCTGTAACCACACACATGACCATACCTGCACAGCCTTCCCAGCACTTGGTATTTCTTTACTGATTTCCAGTGTCCATCGGATTTGGCTTTTTGTTCTCATGATGCAGCATCATAGTATTCAAACAGGTACCTGATCACACTTCCCAAATCAATAGATTAAAACCAAGCCAGCATGAATTTGATACAGTTGTATTGACCTTTTTTGAAGACTCGTTCATGGGATGTGGGCATTGTTGGTAAGACTAGTATTGTTTGTCCATCCCCAATGTTGATCTGCTGCCTGAAGCACTGTAGTCCAAGTGGTGTCAGTACAGCTGCACCATCAAATGGAGGGAGTTACAGGAATTTGACCCATCAAAACTGGTGATATATTATTTTTGTATGTCCAACTGAGCAAGGTGTGCCATTATACTAGTCAGTGCCTAGGTTATTATTGCATGCTTTGTCCAGCTAATCCATTTGACTTGTCCCGAGCAATTTTTGATGCAGGCATTCAGAGAGCAGTTAAGTCAACATAGTTGCTGTGGGTCTAGAGTCACATATTGACAAGACTGGGTAAAGAAAGCAGGTTTCCCACCTGAGTAAATCTTGGAGGCTTCATCACCGTCTCTTTAATCCCAATGTTTGGTTGAAAGTAAATTTCTCTGGCTCCTCGTGGTGTGATTTGACCTTGCATGTCCAGACCGCTAATCGGGGCCTGTAACAATATCATATGGTTCATTCCCTTGGGCAATTAAGGCTCTCTGTGAGAGATGACAAGTTGAACATTTTATGAGCATCCTTTAGTGACTATTAACATGACATTTGCAGAGCAAGCATTAATCTAGAACGACAATACTCGCTTCCCATTTTGACTGGGGAAACACTGGTTGAAGGATCATAAATGGAATCAAAATTAAATTGGGAACCTATCACTTACAAAATTTCTGAAATTATTGTTTTCTTTTCCTGGTTTGCTTTTATTTTCAAGATAATTGAACCACAATCAGCCTGTGACAACTGTTACTGTCTCTAGGCAGGAGCTGCTGCAGGTATGTGCTCAAAAATAAGTGGCATGCTTCATCTTTGGTCATTGACAATGCATCAGAAATCATCCCTTTTAAGCAATACTTAGATAAACATAGAAAACATTCACAATACAATGTATAATAGACAAGAATAAACTGCTGACTTTGGGACAGCAGAAAGAAACTGTTATCTTTTAGAAAAAATTGAAATGGTTAAGTTTTTCTTAATAACAAAACACTAACATGCAACAGGTTTGTGTTACAAGAGAGAAAATGTAATTATGCAATGTAGGCTGCTGTCGTTCACATTAGCTTCTTCTTTGGTAAAGAGAGTTATACAGTTCCACTGTTCTTACTAATAAAATCAGTGATGGTGACCACAAAACTAACAAATCGTCATAAAACCCACTTGGTTCACTCGTGTCCTTTATAGAAGGAAATCTCTTGTCCTTACTTGGTCTGGCCTACATGTAAAGCGAGACCCACAGCAATGTGGTTAAATATCCTCACAAGATACACAGCTCATGGGCAATTAGGGATAGGCAACCAAAGTTGGTCTCGGCAGTGATGCCTACATCTCGTGGAAGAAGAAAGTTGCAAAACCTGAGCAGACACCTTGTTAATGGTTTATATTTTAGTTTGGCTTTATTATACTGTAATATTTAATCAAGTGGTTGAATATGTAGCACTTGATAGAAGAAATGTTTTTTGGTAGTTTTGATAATTATGCAGCTATCCTTCCTTAAAATTTGTGTTTCATCCTTGGGAATATTATTATTTAGTATAAGGAATGTCAGTCTTCCAGTTGTTTAAGAGTTATTCAGATCTCCAAAACCATTTGCACAGAAACAGTCTCGGCATGGAAAGATTTTAAAGCAGATGTGGTGGTCTCTATGTTCATTTTAATTTCAGTGATTGTTCAGGTTTTTGCGAGGCCAACTTTGGTTGCCGATCCCTAATTGCCCTTGAGCTGTGTATCTTGCAAGGATATTTGACCACATTGCCGTGGGTCTCGATTTACATGTCAGCCAGACCAAGTATGGACAAGAGATTTCCTTCCCTAAAGGACATGAGTGAACCAAGTGGGTTTTTTGATGATTTATGTTAGTGTTGTGGTCATCATCACTGATCTTATTAGTTAGTTTCAACATCCACTGGGTCTCTTGGTAGGATTTAAACCTGCACTTCCAGTGGACTAGCCTGGATTACCAATTATTACTAAACGACTATCTCCTCATTTGATACTGATTCTGGCAGAAGCCCTTCATTATTCCTAAATTATTTTTCTCACTTTCCCCATTACAATTTTCCCTTAGTCAACATCTTTGTGAGGCAAGAAAGATCCCAAGAAATTTGCTTTCAGTCTGTTTCAGTGTCACTCTGTAATTGGCTCAGTGGTATGAGAGTTTTGGAGTAAAGGATGGCCTTTCACTTTTCTGTCTCTGCAAATTACAAAATGCTTGACTTCTATTTGATACTTTCCATGGTGACATTGTTTTAAAAAAAAATGTCTTCAGCCTTTTACTATGTCCCCCTCCATATCCACAATCCTTTACATCCAGTGCATTAGATTTGAATCACAGTCACTATTATGATGTGGTCAAAATCAGCAGCCAGTTTAAACAGAGCAAGTTCGCCCAAACGCACAGGAGGTGAATGACCTTTTAAACTGACTGTATTATTGATTGAGCACAAAAGAACTGTTCAATACACACAAGTTATTTCCTACCTGCTTGCACATTGCAGCAGAGCTTTGCGTTAACATCTTACCCAAAAGAGAGTAACTTTGACAGTGCAGGTCTCCCTCAGTCCTGCACTGAACCCTAAACCTACTTTTTCTTCACATGATGATGGGGAGCACAGGGTCTTTGGTCTTGGCTAATGCTAGCCTCCTTTGCCATTATCTCCTGAAGGAAATGTTTTGCTCCAACTGGTAATAAATAAAAACAAATAGCAGGTTCAGGGTATCCATCGTGTTACTTCATCCATTGCCTCATATTTCAATTGCAATGTGACAATGTGGATATGTTAAAAATTCAATTTCAAATTGATAGGCATATTATTCAAATGTCTTTCAACAATATTTCTTTTTTTTCTTTAAATTGGAGCCACTGGTGATGGAGATAAAATCATGTGTTTCTGCCCAAGTTTCCATGTTGTTCAACTGATGAAGCAGGTATTTTGTTCAGACATATATTTGAAAGTTTGATGTGAGTGCGGTTTCATTGAATGATTGGCAGGAAAAGAAGTGAGTCACTTAATTGCACAGTCTGAAGGATGTCACTGTCTTCAGGAAAGCCAGCATACCATCTGTTCACCATAAGAAACTTTGGGCTGAATATTACCCCCAACTCGGTGACTTGGTGGTTAGCATCATTGCCTCACAGCCAGGGACCCAGGTTCGATTCCAGCCTCAGGCAACTGTCTGTGTGGGGTTGCACATTCTCCCAGTGTCTGCGTGGGTTTCCTTCGGGTGCTCCGGTTTCCTCCCACAGTCCAAAGATGTGCCGGTCAGGTGAATTAGCCAAGCGAAATTGCCCATAGTGTTAGGTGAAGGGGTAAACGTAGGGGAATGCATCTGTGTGGGTTGCTGTTCAGAGGGTCAGTGTGGATTTGTTGGGCCAAAGGGCCTGTTTCCACACTGTAATTAATCTAATCTAATCTAACCTAATCAACTCCATCCTCAAGAGGCAGGAAGGGAGGTGGGGAATGGAGGTAGGGAGGGATAGTTGGTATCAGAATTAGGGGAGAAAGTGAGGACTGCAGATGCTGGAGATCAAAGTTGAGAGTGTGGTGCTGGGGAATCTCAGCAGGTCAGGCAGCATCGGAGGAGCAGGAGAATTGACGTTTCGGACATAAGCCCTTCACTGGTATCAGAATCAGACAGCCAGTCTGTTAACTGTGATATACAAAGGCTGTATATAAGGCATCTCATTGTGTTATGGGTGTTCTGCCAAATACTGGCAGCAGATATGACCCCCTGGTTCAAGAAGATCTTCACGTCAGTGGAGTTGGTGTCACAGAGGCAACGCGAATGTTAGCTGGAATGGGTGAGAGCAGGGACAGAGGAGTGTAACGTTCTTCAAAGCACCAAGGAGTAGTGGGTGGGAATAACAGCCCACACATCCTGTGTTTTTCTCAGAGAAGTTTGCCCTTCAGTACTCAATCCTGGAATTTAAAACAGAAGAAAACTTCTCCTACTTTCCGCAGTCTACCGCCATAACATTGAAGTAGAGGTTCTACAGGCAGTCTGCACCCCAGGATCATGCACTTTCTTCTGATGTCTGCTGTCCAACCCTGGGGCAGTTAAATTCTGGAGTTTTGCTCGTGTGTTCTGCTGCTTAATGTTAACTGTTCATATCATTTTGCTTTGTGTGTTTCTCCAAGTGAACATTTTTGTCCAAGCCTGGTGCTCATTTTTACTGAGCATATCATGTATTCTTTGTGTTTAATATTTTGCTGACCCAGTCAGAAATTTTAATGTGTGAAATATAACAAACAGTTAATATGTTTTGCATGATTTTTTTATTTGAAACCTTCAGAATTATTGTTTTCAGGAATTTTTAACAACATTATACAATGTGGCTATGAATGTTTCTCTATCTTTTCAGGGCCTTTCTCCTGGAGATGCTTGTCAGTCTGTGATTCAGGACATTTGTCACAGAGTAGGGAACAAAGACATCTTTGAAATTGGACTCATTGCATTGAATATGAAGGTACCCACTATTACTGCTTCACGTTTGAGAGTTTGCACAAGTTATTTTCAAGGAAGGCTCACGAGTTAACAAATGGAGTGAGAGTTCAGGCTGAGCTCTGCCCCCCAGGATGGTTCAAGTGATTAGAATATACTTAGCTCACCTCTCTGAGCTCAACAGAGAGTCGAGATCAAACCTAGAAACTTGTCTTTCTGGGTTCAATCAGATCAATAGAAGCACGTTGACCGCAAGCAATGGGTGATGCTTCCAAAGGATTGAATTTTAACCTCTGCAAAGTTAGAATATTAATATTCATTGTGTTATGAGTTAGATTTAAACAACAGCATAGATTTCAAATGAGCTTATGATCATTACTTATCTGCCTGTCAGACAACATCCTTTTAGATCTTGCTGAGGAAAGACACATGCTGCAGAGGTGTTTGGTCTTGTACTAATCAGGACAGAAGCAAGAATACCCCACTTCAAAGGGAACAACAATATCCCCTTAATGAGGAAAGGGGTGTGGTGGTGGCTGATTTGTTTATGAGTTGGCTGTGATTGGTCATGGTGTTGCTGTGGCAAATATACTCAGGAGCCATTGTTCCCTGTGATCTGCTTTATTCAGGAAAGGTGCAGTGTCCAGGCAAATTCCTTTTTCCCTGCAGAGGGCAGATCCCTGCTTCTGAAAAACTTAATCTCCAACAAGCATTAATGAGTGACCTTGAGGGACACTCCAAGAAGTGTCTTGTGCAAGGTTTTAAGTTGGTTATTGATATGACAACATCTCTGGCAGCAATGTTGATTTAACTGAGAACAGGAAAAAAGACATATCAGGAGGGCTAAAAAGGCCTCATTCAGCAAGCAACAGATGACCCCCATTTGACTGAGAACGAGAGCTAGAAGCTGTTCTGGCCAGTGGCCAAGGACACTTCGGTCACTATGTGTGTTACATTGACAGCCACCCTAATGTTAACTCTGCTTTCTCTCCACAGATCTGCCAGATATTCTGAGTTGTTTCCAGCAATTTACATTTTTGTTTGAGTTTCTCTCAGTTTCTTTCTTTATGGCCCATTATTGCTTTGCACAAAGTGTTCTTCTCCCTGCCATGCATTTTAGACTTTCTCACATTTGGATTTGTTGGCCTGGGGTTAATTTTAGCTGGCTCGCCCTGGGATATTAAGAATTCTGTGATACTTCCCGCCAGCCCTAACCTCAGCATTCCGACCTTGGCATCACCTTTTTCTATAAAAAGTCTTCAGCCTGGGTTTATGGATGATCTGTTTCAGGGTGTTTTGAGAATTGGCTGGAGGGCCAATAATCCTTTTGATTCTTGAGTGACCACCTCGTGAGTCTCACTGTCATCCTGGGGGTCAGCCTCCAAGCTGTCTTCGCTAGCCTCGTTGTATAGAGCCA
The DNA here is from genome assembly GCF_047496795.1 of Chiloscyllium punctatum. NCBI lineage: Eukaryota > Metazoa > Chordata > Chondrichthyes > Orectolobiformes > Hemiscylliidae > Chiloscyllium > Chiloscyllium punctatum. Next base: position 114,249,996 of record NC_092749.1, read on the forward strand.
GCTGTACAGTCATGCAGGAGTTCTGTTCTGTCCTGCGTTTGTCAGAAATTTGCTTTGGTGTTTTTGTAATTAGGACGCTACAGGTTTCTTTGTTACTTCTTTGACTTGTCAGTTTCCAAATGCTTCTGGTTGCACAATGCTGCATGTCTATGGCACCCATGTTGGTCAAGGTCAATTTTTTAGTTGTAAACATTAACTCTCACATAGAATGATCGAAGGACATGACATGTTTTGTTGGTCGCCTTCCATTACATTTAATGCAATGATATTATCACATGATCGTCCTTGCTTTTATTGCATTTGGACTACCTAGTTCCGGTATTCTTAATTTCATTTGTTTTTAATTAAGTGGGCACAAAAAGTGCCTGTAGTTGGAAGGAGTGAATTAGAGCCTGTGCAAAATAATTCTTAAATGGAGTAATGTATCACAACTTCTTACACAGTGGTACAGTCATAGGACAGCTCAATTAGTGCTCAATATATTCCAACATCTCAGATGTCTCATTGCTGACAGTGATGTTACCTGCCTCAGTCACATTAATTTGTAAATTAATGTATGTAAATACCATTACAGAAAGTGAGCATCTCTATTGGTACTCTGCTTCATTGGGTGGGCCATCTCTACGTCCACTTTCATAAAAGACATGTCAACATCTACCCTGAAATTAGATCCTCTGTCACCTGGATCCATGTCATTGTCAGAAATGACATGCAGTGTTTTGGATCTGTCTTGTGTGTCTCCTGTCTACATGGAGTTGGATTTTTTGTCAGCACTGGTGATCTTGCCGGACCTAACATGACACCAGCACTTGGCATTTTGCAGATCGTTACCATTAATGTACCTCGGGGAGATGTATTCTCTGGATGCTTCCCATTCAGGCTAAAGTGGGTGATTTAAAGCCCTCCATTTTACAAGTCTTTCTCAATTGATACCACTGCATAGTATCTCGATCTAGGCAGGTCACATGGCCATTTCGTGGTTTTCTCTTCAGGTCGTTTAGCCAGCCAGCATCAAAAGGTACTGCTGTTCCCAAAAGGCCAGTGGCAATGTGATTGACAAGAATGTATGAAAACTACCACAAAGGAGACCCATTCAGGAGAGTCACAGGTACTCCCACATTGTAAATGCTTGATAAATACGTTCTCAATCAATTTGAGAGTAACTCTTAGAATGCTTGGGATTCCTCCACAAGATTTGTCCAATCACAATTCGATTTAAGATTAGACATTATGTTGTACATTTTGCAAGCTGGGTTTGTTTGAGTATAGACAAGTCCCATGTTGTCCCTGTGTTGTAGTAGGGATGAAGTAGGACCTGCTGTCTGCAAACACAAGGAAATTGTCCAGAAATTGCATGTTCATTGAACAAACTAAAGCATCAGCAACAATGGCTCCCTGATACTTTGACTCTGGCAATGTCTTGACCAATCATATCCAACTTGCTGACAAATCAAACATTATTTCTCATGAAGTATAAAGTTTTGTTCCCTTGAAATTTAGCATTTTTGTGATTCTGTCCTGATGATGACAAAATAAGTGTCAACGCATGCCTTTTCTGTTCCAGTGGTGCTCAAGTTATATACTATCAACTGACTAATTCTGCTTGAAGTGACATTAACACACTGTTAAAATGTGATCCATCCATTACTGATCATCAATCTTAGGGTGTGGATGAGCAGCATTTGCAATATCCAGAAAAAATTTCCTATCAACATTGTATGTTATTGTTCTATATGGTTGTGTCTGCCAACACAAGGTCGCACTGGAACTCTAAGTGCAGAATTCGACATAACAAAGTGTACACATGTACACAACTTTGCTGTTATTGGACTTCTGAATGGATCTCTCAAATTTTAACTTAATGTTGATCTCATTCTTTGAGCACCTTCTCTGCATTCTTTGCTCTGTTCTATTGCTCTCATGCACTTTGTATGGTATGATCCGCCCATACTGTATGCAAAACCTAGGTACATATGACACTAATAATAAATCAAATCATAGATGATATTTCCAACTTTTGAAAGTAGAATGCAAAACAAAAAGAGGTGTACTCAGAATCACAGAATTGTTCTTGAACAATTGGCAACCTTTCTCCCCATCTCATTTGCCCTATTCTCAATAAGAACATTTAGCCAATAGCCACTTCCCCACTTTTTCACTGTTACTCAGCACATTCTTCCTCTTCAGATATTCCAATTCCCTCTTGGCACTTTTGAGTAGTGCACTCCAGACCCAAACCACTTGCTGTGTGAAAATGTTTGCTTGTATTGCCATTACTTTGAATCTGTGTCCTCTTGTTCTTGAACCTTCCACCAATGGGATCAATTTCTCCCTATCTACTCTGTCCAGACCCCCTTATAGTTTTGAACACTTCATCAAAACTCGTCTCAACCTTCTGTTTTCCAACAGTCCTTATCTGTCCACTCTATCTTTGTAATTAAAGTGCATTGACTCTGAAACCATTCGAGGTAAAAGTGAGGAGTGCAGATGCTGGAGATCAGAGTCCAGAGTGTGGTACTGGAAAAGCACAGCAGGTCAGGCAGCATCCGAGGAGCAGGACAGTCGACATTTCGGGCAAAAGCCCATCTTTCATGATGAAGGACTTTTGCCCAAAACGTCGTCTCTCCTGCTTCTCGGATGTTGCCCGACCTGCTGTGCTTTTCCAGCACCACACTCTTGACTCTAGAACCATTCGCACGAATCTTTTCTGTGTTTTCTTTAATGTGATCACACTCTTCCCAAAGTGGGACACCCAGAGAATGATTCTGTATGATTCTGCGTGATTCTGTATGTAAAATTGTTGTTATTTTATGATGGTGGTGCTGTGAAATTGAAGTGAAAAATTATTTTCATTGTTAAGAAAAGGATTAAAATATGAGGCAAGATTATTTTGGAGAAGGATTCCTTTGGATAGGTGGAATGAATTTAACTTGTGAGCAATGCTTTGCTTTGAGTTTACACTTTGTTATAGCTGGAAATACTTAAGTTATCTCAAAGTTATTAACTGACTATATATTCATCAGCTTTACTCATCCCAGAGAAGCGAGAGCCATTGATTTGCTGAAGCCCTTTGAGAGTTCAAAAACAAGGATTGCTGGGAACATTAAACAGCCAGTGGTCACTTAATAAGATAATCATTTTGTTTGCCTTTTGAAAAGGCTGTAATTATTTCAAGTGTCTTCAAAAAAAAATTCATAAGGCTTTGTGGAGAGAGTGCTGGGAGCAGGCAAAACCTGGTAACAAGCAAAATAAAGATGGGGGTAGGAAAAGGAGTCTGTGTAAAATGTGCAGAGACATGCAGCATTTGGGTACTCTTGTTGATTGGCAGTGCAGAGGTAGTTCTGCCTGTGGGGGCTTCTGAAGAGTGTCCCTGTCCCTATCTCTGAGCTATCCTCTCCAGAGCGTGGCAAGTGGCTTACTTAGAAAAGCATAGTCAATGCTCCAAATCATCAAACAGTGCTTCCTGCACAACAACAACCACTTGAATTTCTACAGCATCTTTTTAAGGTGCTGAGAGAAATCTCAAGGCACGTCAGGAGTAATTATCAAGTTTCAAGCCAGGCAAGGAGGAATCACAGGAACCATCAGCCAGGAGCTTGGTGTGGTGATTCGTCCAGAAAGGCTGAGCCTCTGACAATGCAGCACTTAATTGGAGTCATCCCAGATGATGTGCTCAACTCTGCAAGTGAGGTTTGAGTCTGAGGTTTTTGATGCTGAGGACAGAATGATTCCACTGAGATCCTGTGAACTGTTTGTTGCTCTGCAGTATGTTGCATTTTACAAACTTTTATCTCATCACCAGCAAAATACATGAAATCTTATAATTGATGTACCCACTCCAGGAAGTGCCATTTTTAGGAACAAACAAACCTGTATTGATGTTGTGCTTTTCATGGCTTCAGCCAGATGTGTACTGTTGGAGTTGTGGGAGTTTCTGAGAAGTGAATGATGCATGTTCTGAAGTTTTTGTTCCCCCACACAGGGTGAAGTTGGAGCTGCTTCAACTGTCCCTTTTCCATATACATTCTGGGCTCAAGGGATGGAAACGGTGGAACAGAGACAGAGCTGCCCTTATGTACATTTAGATTAACGACCATCAGTGCAGTTGTTAAAAAGCTTTCTTCAAACGCTTAATGGATTCCAGTATTTTTTCACATTACTGCTCCATCCTATCAGGTTAGATGTGGGTTCAGCAACAAGCTGTTGGAACTCTCTGGTCAAGTTGAAGGTGCAACTGCCAGACTTGGGGACACGCAGGAATCTGCTCATTTTTCACTTCTGGATCTTTTTTAAAAAAAAATCTGATTGCTGGTGGGCAAAGCCGGATTTATTGCCCATAGCCTCAAGGTTCCTAAAGGATATGATAGCAGGCTTTTGTCTTCAACCTGCTCAGTCCTCCTTTAATTTACTGATGAAATCCAAGACTTTTCCCGTTCCTGTTGATCCCCGTAACTGTATTAACAATCAGTCTGCCCTGGCTGCTGCAGTGCCTGAAGTGAGAGCCCCGGTTCTGAATCAGAAGAATGTAAGAAGATGAGGTACTTTGTAGACTTTACAATTCCCTGATCTGCTCCGCTATTCCATTAGAGTGTGTTTGATCTTCTCCTTTGAAGTGACTTTCTTGCCCTTAATCATATTTTCCTTGGTTTCCTTTGTGTCCAAACATGTTGATCTCTGGATTGAATATAGCAATCAACTGAACTTCTACCACTGTCAATGCTAGACTATTCCAAAGGTTCTCAATTCTCAGTGAAGAAATTTCTCACCTCTGTCCAAAATGATCGTTCTGGTGAGACTTTGTCAGGTTAGAGATCTCCAAATCTGGCAAAATACTCTCACTTTCAGCTCTTCACAGCTTTCCACCCTTGCTGCATTGCACTCGCCAACTCCAGCTTTGTTTATGAATGAATCAAAACAGTGTGATGAGAGATGCTTGGTATATTCAGTTTCAGGTCTCTTCCTGTGGTGTCTTGTGATTGCCTGGTAACCTTGAGGAAAGGGTGGGATGGCTCTGGTTGAGAATGGAGTCTCACTGACACGGTGATTCACTCATGATTCACTTCATGCACTCCAATGAAGGACTGAGTAAATGAAATTTCGTGTGGTAGGAAAGCTGTGACAAGGGAGTATTAATTCACATTGTCACTAAGATAATGCACATTACTTCTTTTATAAAGACGTGTTATTGAAATTATTAATTTACAATGTCATGTCTGGATGAATTGAGATATATACACACAATTGGCTGGATATATTGATGTCGGTATGAACTTCAACAGCATCTTTTTTTCAGCTATGTTCAAGTCTGTACTACCAAGCAATTACTTGCATTATAGGCTTTCCAAAGAATACTTTTTAACGCTACAGCAGCCAAAACATTACATTGGTGGAGAACACAAGTTGTGTAATGGAGTCGTTCAGTCAACAAAACATTCAGAGAGGTGACTGAATCAAAGAGAAATAGCCACGGGCAATAGCCTTGCCCCCCACTTTTTCTGTATTTTCTGAAAGACCTTCTATGAAGTCAGAGTTACATAGCATAGAAATAGACAAGTTTGACCCAACTCATCCATGTCAACCAGACATCCCAGTCTGGCCGAGCCCCATTTGCTAGGATTTGGTCTGTATCCCTCTCAACCCTTCCTATTCATATACCCATCCAGATGCCTTTTAAATGTTGTAATTGTACCAGCCTCCACCACTTCCTCTGGCAGCTCATTCCATACACACATCACCCTCTGTGTGAAACTTGCCCTTTAGGTCCCTTTTAAATCTTTTCCCCTCTCACCTTAGACCTCTGCCCTCTAGTTCTGGACTCTCCAAATCTCGGAAAAAGACTTTGATTTTATAATCCTCAATAAGGTCACCCATCAGCCTCTGACTCTCCAGGGAAACAAGTCCCACCTTATTTAGCCTCAATGCTGGCAACCGCCTTGCAAATCTTCTCTGCATTCTCTCAAGTTTAAACATATCTTTCAGAAAGAAGGGAGACCAGAATTGTACTCAGTATTCCAAAAGTGGCCTGGACAGCTGCAACATGACTCCCAACTCCTATACACAGTGCACTGACCAATTAAGGTAAGTGTGCCAAACTTCATCTTCAACATCCTGTCCACTGCAGACTCCACTTTTTAAAGGAATTTTGCACCCCCCCCTCCTCCCCTCCCAAACCCCAGCTCTCTTTGTTCAGCAACACTCCCCAGGATCTAACCATTAACTATAGAAGTCCTATTTGGGTTGCCTTACCAAAATGCAACACCTCGCCTTTATCTGAAGTAAACACTATCTGCTACTCTTTGGCCTATCTGATCAAAGTTCTGTTGTACTCTTAGGTCGTTCAGTAGTTAGCACTGTTGCCTCACAGCGCCAGGGACCCGGGTTCATTTCCTGCCTCAGGCGACAGTCTGTGTGGAGTTTGCACATTCTCCCCGTGTCTGCGTGGGTTTCCTCCGGGTGCTCCGGTTTCCTCCCACAGTCCAAAGATGTGCAGGCTAGGTGAATTGGCCATGCTAAATTGCCCGTAATGTTAGGTGGATATTGCGGGGGGGTAGATTTCTCTTCAGAGGACCGTTGTGGACGTGTTGGGCCGAAGGGTCTGTTTCCACACTATAGGTAATCTAATCTAATAATTTTCACTGTCCACTACACCACCTACTTTGGTCTCATGTGCAAATTTTCTAACCATGCCTCATATTTTCACATCTAAATCACATATAAATCATGAAAAGCAGTAGAACCAGCATCAATCCTTGTGGCACACTGCTGGTTAAAGGTCTCCACCATCACCCTCTATTCCCTACCTTAAAACCAATTTTGTATCCAATTGGCTCGCTTCCCCTGGATTCCATCTAATCCAGCCTTACTGACTGTTAGCAAGTGTACCTTTTATTAATTGCTTTGCAGAAGTCCATGTAGATGGTGTCTCCTACTCTGCCTTCATCCATCATCTTAGTCACCTCTTCAAAAATTTCAATCGAGTTAGTGAGACTCAATTTTCCATGTACAAAGCCACGCTGATTGATTGTCCCTAATTTGGAAGCAGTGAGTTTGTAAAAGAGAGAACTCTGAATCAACACCATGTCTCCAGAAGGAGAAACAAACATGAACCAACCATGATGACTGTCACCGTGGAAGGAGCCCCTTTACCTGTCAACGAGTTTCAGACAATCTACAAATTATCTTTCCTAGACTGAAATTTTACTTGGCCAAGTTTTAAAATCTGATACTTTGCAAATTTCTGTTGTCATTTTATTTTTGCATACAGGAAGAGACAAGGGAGGGGAATTGTGTTTTTGTGTTATTTTGCATTACAGGTTAATAGGATTTATTTGTGTCTTTTAAACCTTTAGTTAATTTTTGCTACTTGGGTGAATATTGCAAATAAAACTGTCTTGTTAAGAAATCTGACTGGTTTATTCATTACACCAAGTTATACACAGTAAAATATTTATTGGTCATATTATGCCTTTTTAATTTCAAACTGCTCAAGAATGAAGGAAGGTGTCAGTTCACTCCTTGTGACCTGGTTGTTAATACCTTTAAGACACAGAGTTGAAAGATTTATAGAATCTCTATAATATGGAACCAGACCATTCAGCCGATCAAGTCCACATCAACTCTCCAAAGAATATCTCGACTCAGACCCAACCCAGTCCTGATGGAGGGCCTGGCTCAAAATGTCGATTCTTCTGCACCTTGGATGCTGCCTGACCTTCTGTGTTTTTTCAGCAACACACTCTTGACTCTGATCTCCAGCATCTGCAGACCTCGCTTTCTCAACGCAGTCACACCCTACTACTCTATTCCTGTCACCTTGCACTTCCCATGGTTAATTTACCTGGGCAATTTACCATAGCCAGTCCATATCTTTGGACCTTTGTGTCACGCAGACACAAAGAAAACATGCAAACTCTCCACAGACAGAGTAGAATCAAACCTGAGTCCCTAGTGTTGTGAAGCAGCAGTGCTAACCACTGAGCACTTGTTGGTGCCTCACAATTCCTTGTTACATGAGTGTTTGAGGGAGGGACCAATATCTTAAGGGGGAGTGAGAAATATTTGACTTAAGGGACGATGAGGAACAGGAGAGAAACTGAGCAAGATGAGGCTGCGGGGAGGGAACGCCAATGGCTATGGAGACAGGAGGAGTGATTGAAGAAATTGTTTCCGTTATTATCATAAGATCCTTAGTGGGGCTGAGGAGTTTATATACAGATTATTGGTAACTCAGAAAACAGTCTCAAAGTTATCTTTGTCCTGCAGGATGATCTGAGAAAAATGGACAGCTTTACAATGGCAGGGTGCACTGATCACATTGATCAAACCAGACCTCCTCATGCTCCCTGAAGCAATAATGCATCAAATACGCTCACAACCTCTTGGGTGTGGGAGGCATGGATTGGAAAATTAAAAAGACAATTATTTGCCAAGCACCTTGCAAGATTCTGAAGTTATGAAAAATGCCACTAAAATGCAAACTTTTCTTTCATCCCAGTGTGATACCTGAACCTGATCTTCAGCAGTTCCTGTCTCCTAGTTCAAATATTATTGCTATGGATTTTGGACATGTTAAGAAACTTGCAAGTGTGAGATTACCTATGCAGTTTTTGTGTCCAAGTACTATTTATTTTTGTTTAATCCGTCAGTTATGTCTTTATTTCTGTGACTGACCTGGTCTGTGTACATGCCATTTTGCTTTTCATGAAGAGCTTCTTCATGAATGGGGACAGAAATCATGCAGCACGCCGGTTATGAACACCTCCAACACTAGTAAGCTAAGTGTAGCACAGAACCAATTGTATATTTCACTATGGTTTTGCAAGAGGCAGAAAGTCATAGAGTTGGACTGTTCGGTTCAACTCATCTGTGCCCACCAGATATCCCACCATAATCTAGTCCCACTTGCCAGCACCTGGCCCATATCCCTCCAAACCCTTCCTATTCATAGCAAGTTTTGAGAAGATGTGTAGCTCAGGTTGAGGTTCTGGATGTAAGTTTGCTCACTGAGCTGGAAGGCCTGTTTTCAGACGTTTCATCACCATACTAGGTAACATCTTCATTGAGCCTCTGAATGAAGGACTGGTGGTGTAACCTACTTTCTACTTATATGTTTGAGTTTCTTAGGGTTGGTGATGTCATTTCTTATGGTGATGTAATTTCCTGTTATTTTTCTCAGGGGGTGGTAAATGGGATCCAAGTCAATGTGTTTGTTGATAGAGTTCCGGTTCGAATGCCATGCTTCTAGGAATTCTTGTGTATGTCTCTGTTTGGCTTGTCCTAGGATGGATGTCTTGTCCCAGTCAAAGTGATGTCCTTCCTCATCTGTATGTGAGGATACTAGTGAGAGTGGGTCATGTCGTTTTGTGGCTAGTTGATGTTCATGTATCCTGGTGGCTAGTTTTCTGTTTGTTTGTCTAATGCAGTGTTTGTTACAGTCCTTGCAAGTTCAGCGTTCTTCTACAGTTCAGAGCAGAGAAAATACAATTAAGTGTATTCAAAAAGAATGGGTACCCAATGAACACAGTCCGCCGATTTCTGAGGAACAAACCGAAACAAGCAGACAAAACACATCCCGAAACTCTAGCCACTCTCCCCTACATCAAAGACATCTCTGTAATGATTGCCAGACTACTCAGACCCCTTGGCATCATGGTAGCCCACAAACTCACCAACACACTAAAACAGCAGCTAATGAACTTGAAAGACCCTATACAGACAACAAGCAAAACTCATGTCATTTACAAGATACCATACAAGGACTGTAACAAACACTACATTAGACAAACAGGCAGAAAACTAGCTACCAGGATACATGAACATCAAATAGCCACAAAACAACATGACCCACTCTCACTCGTATCCTTATGTACAGATGAGGAAGGACATCACTTCAACTGGGACAACACATCCATCCTAGGACAAGCTAAACAGAGACACGCAGAAGAATTCCTAGAAGCATGGCATTCAACCAGAACTCTATCAATAAACACATCGATTTGGACCCCATTTACCACACCCTGAGAAAAAGAACAGGAAATGACATCACCAACCGTAGGAAACTCAAACATATAAATAGAAAGTGGGCAACACCACTCGTGCTTTATTTGGCTCACTGATGACGAGTATGGTGTCGAAACGTCTGCAAATGAACCTGACAGATGTCAGAGGTAGTTTCTTTACTCAGAGAGTAGTAAGGGTATGGAATGCTTTGCCTGCAACGGTAGTAGATTCGCCAACTTTAAGTGCATTTAAGTCGTCATTGGACAGGCAAATGGATGTACATGAAATAGTGTAGGTGGGATGGGCTTCAGATTAGTATGACAGGGTGGTGCAACAGCGAGGGCCTAAGGGCCTGTACTGCGCTGTTATGTTCTATGTTTTATTCATATACCCATCCAGATGCCTTTTAAGTATTGCAATTGTAGTAGCCTCCACCACTTCCTCTGGCAGCACATTCCACACATGCACTACCCTCTGCATGAAAAATTTGCCCTTAGGTCTCTTTTATATCTTTCCCCTTTCACCCTAAATCTATGCCCTCTAGTTTGAGACTTCCCCCATCCCACGGAAAAGACTTTGTCTATTTACCCTATCCATGCCCTTCATGATTTTGTAAACCTCTTTAAGGTCACTCCCTCAGCCTCCGACACTCCAGGGAAAATAACCCTAGCCTATTCAACCTCTCCCTATACCACAAATTCTCCTACCCTGTCAACATCCTTGTAAATTGGCTTTAAATATCTGACATACAGGAGATAACTTAAAATGTAGGTGATCTGTTCCACTTATTCGCAACAATAACGCTGGAGATGAAGAGGGTCCTGGGATAATGATCTAACGTAGTCATTATTTGGTGCCATTGAGCATTGCATTGAGATAACTTTGACCCAAACAACTGATCCTAACAGTTGTATCTAATGAATGTCATCAATATGTGGGAAGGCAAATTTCTTTCAATTCATTCACAGGATGTGGGTGTTATGGCCAGGCCGGCATTTATTACCCAATCCTAATTGAGAAGGTGGTGGTGGTGAGCCAACTTCTTGAATTGCTTCAGGCTGTGTTTTACAAGAGGATATTACAGCATTTTGATCCAGTGATGCTGAAGGAACTGCAAATATACTTCCAAGTGAGGCTAATATGCAGCAGAGAGAGAAGCTTACAGCCAATACTCTCAACATTTTTCGGCACTCAGACCTGCAAGGTCCATACATGGCAGCAGCTTCTGAAACTGGGAGTTGATGTGTACGCACAGAACCCGAGAGCAGTTTGCATACATTTCTTGCAGCTGTTGGTGTTCACATGCGCTTGGTATATCGATTATCCAAACAGTCATAATAATATTGCAATCACAGAAACCGAGAGCTTCAGAAAGTGGGAAAACACATTGTCATCTGATGTGTGTTGCAAGACATATAATTTTGAAATATTCAAGACTTGATCTTGCTAGCAGAATGACACAACACAGGTGGCCATTCAGTGTATTTCACTGGGCTCTGAAATAATCATCCAAGCAGCTTTACTCCCTACACACTCTTCACATATAACTTTGTCTTTCTTTAATTATGCTTTTCTGGAATGTGAGCATCAGGACTGAGGCAAGCTTTTGTTGCCCTTGACCTGAGTGTCTCATGAGAGCCATTTCAGAAGGCAATTAAGAATCAACCACTTTGCTGTGGGTCCAGAGTCACGTCAGCAAGATGAGGTAAAGACAGCAGATTTCCTTCCCTAAAGGACATGAGTGAAACAGGTGGGTTTTTACAACAATCAATGATAGTTTCATGGTCACAATTACTGAGACTTGATTATTGATTCCAGATTCCAGGAAAGATCTGAATGGATTGAAGTGTATGCAGAAGTTGTTTTCGGGAAGGGTTCCAGGAATAAGAAACTTCAGTGATCAAGACAGAGTGGAGAAGGTGGAAGACTTCAGTTACAAAGAAGAAGGCTCAGAGGAGTTTTCAAAATTATGAGAAATCTGGACAAAGTGGATAGAAACTGCCCAACTCTTAAAATAGTTGTGCGTTTAGTTAATGACAGTAATGTGTAAAAGAAACAAAGCCTGTGTTAGGGTTTGGAATGCACTTGCAATAGATTGGAAGCAGCTTTAGTCAAGGCCTGCTCAGGAAGATATTAGATGATTGTCTCTGGTGAAATAATGGGCAGGGTTTCCAATGATGAGTAAGGGCTTTTGGACCCTAGAACAACCTTACAATGATGTTATGGAAAAAGTCCCCACTGAGCATAAACAGCATGTTGTGAGAAGAGTGAGTTAGATGTATGAGAGAAACAAAAACAGAAATAGCTGGAAAAATTCAGCAGGTCTGGCAGCATCTGTGGAGAGAAGTCAGAGTTAACATTTTGAGTCCAGTGACCTCCTACGGAATAAGTATGTGAAAGAAGCACCATAGAAGCATCTCTTTCTGTCTTAGTGATTAGTGCCTGACGTCTTATTATTGTGCATAATAACATTTAGGATTAATGTGCAAATAAACAGAACTCTAAAGAAACCTAAGCATTAAGACAGTTTTTGACCTTGCCTTCTCCTCAAACATTCTGCTTTTGAACCTAAACTCTTGATGGGAGTTTGAAATCATGCAATAAAGGAGCAGGGGAAAAGCATAATAACAAAAAGTCATAATGCTGATTTGGCGAGCTAGTGCAGAGCAGTTATGCAGAATAGCTTTTTATCCGTCACTGTAATCGTTCTGTGATATTAATTGATTTCCTTCTTCCCCAGCTGCCATTGTTGTGTTTAGTACCACATCCTAAGGCCATGAGTCCAGATTACCAATCCAGGGACAATACCACCAATCCATCACATTCCCCTAGCCAAAGTCCACTTTTTAAAAATCATTCATTGACATCAGCATTGCTGGCTGTCCCTAGTTGCCATCGAGAAAGTGATGGTGAGCTGACTACTTGAACCATTGCAGTCGACATGTTGATCCACAATGCCCTTCGGGAGAGAAATCCAAAATTCTAGTGACACTGAAGGAATGGTAATGTACTTCCAAGTCAGGATGGTGAGTGGCTTGGAGGGAAATTTGCAGGAGGTGATGATCCCTATGTATCTACTACCCTTGTCCTTCCAGATAGAAGTGGTTGTCAGTTGGAAGGTGCTAGGCGAAAGTGGGTACTACAGATGCTGGAGATTAGATTCAAGATTAGAGTGGTGCTGGAAAAGCACAGCAGTTCAGGCAGCATCCGAAGAGAAGGAAAATCGACATTTCAGGCCAAGGTGGTAGGGTGTGGGCGCAAGTTTTGCGATGCCTGTGGTGGCAGGGGAAGGTGCTGGGTGGGGAGGGTGGGCTGGTAGGGGGCGTGGACCTGACCAGGTAGTCGGGGAGGGAACTGTTGAAAGGTGCTGTGTAAGGATGTCTGGTGAATTTCTGCAGTGCATCTTGTAGATAGTACATCCTAATGTTACTGACTGTTGATGGTGGAGGGATTGGATGATTGTGGATGTGGTGCCAATCAAGCAAGCTACTTTGTCCTGGATGGTGTCAAGTTTCTTGAGTTTTGTTGGAGCTGTACCCATTCAGGCAACTGGGCAATATTCCATCACACTCCTGACTTGTGCCTTGTCGATGGTGGGCAGTCAGGAGGTGAGTTACTCTCCAAAGTATTCCTAAGGCTCTGATGCTCTTGTAGTCATCAAGTTTATGTAAAATTGGGTTTCTGGTCAATGGTAACCCAAAGGATGTTGATAGTGGGGATTTAGTGATGGCAACATCATTGAACGTTAAGGTGTGGTTTATTCCAGTTTAGAAAATTTGCCCATCTATTGGGAGATAGTGGTCTTGTCATAGAGTCATAGAGATGTACAGCATGGAAACAGACCCTTCGGTCCAACCCGCCCATGCCGAACAGATATCCCAACCCAATCTAGTCCCATCTGCCAGCACCCGGCCCATATCCCTCCAAACCCTTCCTATTCATATACCAATCCAAATGCCTCTTAAATGTTGCAATTGTACCAGCCTCCACCACATCCTCTGGCAGTTCATTCCATACACGTACCACCCTCTGCGTGAAAAAGTTGCCCCTTAGGTCTCTTTTATATCTTTCCCTTCTCACCCTAAACCTATTCCCTCTAGTTCTGGACTCCCCGACCCCAGGAAAAAGACTTTGCCTATTTGTTCTATCCACGCCCTTCGTAATTTTGTAAACCTCTGTAAGGTCACCCCTCAGCCTCCGACGCTCCAGGGAAAACAGCCCCAGCCTATTCAGCCTCTCCCTATAGCTCAAATCGTCCAACCCTAGCAAGATCCTTGAAATCTAATAATCCATAGACACAGACCAATGCGCTGCAGACATGGGCTCAAATTCCCCTCATGTCACATATTGAAAGATGAATCATTTAAAATATGGTAAAATACCCAGCCTTATGGTGAGCACGTAACCATCGCTGATTGTTGTAAAAACCCAAAACAAAGAAATTGCTGAAGAAACAGACCCTTCGATCCAACCTGTCCATACCGACCACATATCCCAACCCAATCTAGTCCACCTGCCAGCACCTTATGACTCTATGACTCTATAAACCCAGCAGGTCTGACTGCATCTGTGGAGAGAACAACAGAGTTAACGTCCGAGTCTGGTACGACTTCTTCAGAACTGAAAGGTGTTTTTTAATCTTCTGTATTTGTTTCTAGCATCCACCGTCTTAAGCCTCTATTTGAGCTGCATCAAAACGATCTAGGGAACAAAATCTGTATGACCCTTACCCAGTCAGGGCCTCCAGATGAATTCAGACCCAAAGCTATGTGAGTGATTCTTAACTGCCCTGTGACATAGCCCACGAAAGCCATTCTGTCTAAGTGGTGATTATGGTTTATGAAGGGGGATAAAATGTTGTGCCAGCCAGTGACACCCACATTCCAATGGATGAATTAATAAAAAATGAAAGTATTGTTATGCAAAACAGTTCTAGAATGTTTTCTGTGCTGTACTTCTTCAGTTCCCAATAGCCCCATTCTCTCTCTCACACACACACAGACTGACAGAATACCATTGTGCACCCTCCCATTGCCCCCACTCTGTCTCCTTCCCTGCCCTTCCTGGTCAGCTCAGGCTGCCACGTGTTCACCGATGACGCAAGCCGGTTGTCGGGTGGAGAACCGCGGGCATGCGCGTGGGCGAGGCGGTGGGGGAGGCTGCTGCGCACGCGCGGAGCCGCTCCGGGGGGTGAGCGCGACGCCTTGTGGGGATTGGAGTCCGTGGTCGGGCGGTTCCGAGCGGGCCGGCGCCCGCTGACGTCACGCGCCTACAGCTCCCAGCAGGCGGCGGGATCGGCGGCCGGGCTTGTTATTTCCTGGTCGGAGCTGTCCGCCATTTTGGGCAGTGAGTGAGGACCGATCCGGAGGGAGAAGAGGGCCGCTCCCCTCCGTCACCACAGCAAGGAGATACCGCCTGGGGAAGGAGGGAAAGGAAAGGCTCATCAAAACTGGGAGCCGACAGGAGGAGAATTAGAGACAGAGTAATAGAGAGAGAGAGAGAGATAAAGCAGTTGTAGCCGAGCGGGGTGCCACAGTGAGATGTCAACCATGAATCCCGAGTAGTAAGTGTTGTCGCTTCTCTCTGTCTCGGTGAACGGGCACCGTCTCCCCGGGGCCTAGCGGCTGCAGTGCAGCCGAGCCGCCTTCCGCTCCAGCTCCGACAGGAAGGCCCACCCCCCTCCTCCTCCCCCCTCCTCCTCCCCCCGGCGGGCGGTGAGAGTCACCGGGGGGAGGGAGCGCCTCAACACCGGAGCTCGGCCTCAGGGAGACCCCCCCCCCACCACCGGAGGATAGGGCGGGGGCAGGGTGACACTGAGCAGTCTCCGCCTCTTCCCTTCAGCTCCCCGCATAGATCCTCCCACTTACACCCCCCCCCCCCCATCTCCCCCAAACCCCCCCCATCTCCCCCCAAACCCCCCCCATCTCCCCCCAAACCCCCCCACCCCCATCTCCCCCAAAACCCCCCACCCCCATCTCCCCCAAAACCCCACCCCCATCTCCCCCAAACCCCCCCCATCTCCCCCAAACCCCCCCACCCCCATCTCCCCCAAAACCCCCCACCCCCATCTCCCCCAAAACCCCACCCCCACCTCCCCCAAACCCCCCCCATCTCCCCCAAACCCCCCCCATCTCCCCCAAACCCCCCCATCTCCCCCAAACCCCCCCATCTCCCCCAAACCCCCCCATCTCCCCCAAACCCCCCCCCATCTCCCCCAAACCCCCCCATCTCCCCCAAACCCCCCCATCTCCCCCAAACCCCCCCCCATCTCCCCCAAACCCCCCCCATCTCCCCCAAACCCCCCCCCATCTCCCCCAAACCCCCCCCATCTCCCCCAAACCCCCCCCCAATCTCCCCCAAACCCCCCCCCCATCTCCCCCAAACCCCCCCCCATCTCCCCCAAACCCCCCCCCATCTCCCCCAAACCCCCCCCCATCTCCCCCAAACCCCCCCCCATCTCCCCCAAACCCCCCCCCATCTCCCCCAAACCCCCCCCCATCTCCCCCAAACCCCCCCCATCTCCCCCAAACCCCCCCCATCTCCCCCCCCCACCCCCATCTCCCCCCCCACCCCCATCTCCCCCCCCACCCCCATCTCCCCCCCCACCCCCATCTCCCCCCCCACCCCCATCTCCCCCCCCACCCCCATCTCCCCCCCCCACCCCCATCTCCCCCCCCACCCCCATCTCCCCCCCCACCCCCATCTCCCCCCCCACCCCCATCTCCCCCCCCACCCCCATCTCCCCCCCCACCCCCATCTTCCCCCCCCACCCCCATCTTCCCCCCCCACCCCCATCTTCCCCCCCCACCCCCATCTTCCCCCCCCACCCCCATCTTCCCCCCCCACCCCCATCTTCCCCCCCACCCCCATCTTCCCCCCCACCCCCATCTTCCCCCCCCCACCCCCATCTTCCCCCCTAAACCCCACCCCGCTCCCCCAAACCACCCCCACCCCCATCTCCCCCAACCCCCCCCACCTTCCCCCACCCCCAACCCCCCCACCCCCATCTCCCCCAACCCCCATCTCCCCCAACCCCCCCACCCCCATCTCCCCCCAACCCCACCCCCATCTTCCCCCACCCCCGTCTCCCCCCCATCTCCCCCAACCCCCCCACCCCCATCTCCCCCAACCCCCCCACCCCCATCTCCCCCAACCCCCCCACCCCCATCTCCCCCAAACCCCCCCATCTCCCCAACCCCCCTCCCTCCACCCCCAAACCCCCCACTTCTCCCAACCCCCCCACCCCCACTTCCCCCCCACTTCTCCCTCCCCCCCTCCCGTTTCCTCCCCCCCCTCCCGTTTCCTCCCCCCCCTCCCGTTTCCTCCCCCCCCTCCCGTTTCCTCCCCCCCCTCCCGTTTCCTCCCCCCCCCTCCCGTTTCCTCCCCCCCCTCCCGTTTCCTCCCCCCCCTCCCGTTTCCTCCCCCCCCCTCCCGTTTCCTCCCCCCCCCCTCCCGTTTCCTCCCCCCCCCTCCCGTTTCCTCCCCCCCCCTCCCGTTTCCTCCCCCCCTCCCGTTTCCTCCCCCCCCCCTCCCGTTTCCTCCCCCCCCCCCTCCCGTTTCCTCCCCCCCCCCTCCCGTTTCCTCCCCCCCCCTCCCGTTTCCTCCCCCCCCTCCCGTTTCCTCCCCCCCCTCCCGTTTCCTCCCCCCCCTCCCGTTTCCTCCCCCCCCCTCCCGTTTCCTCCCCCCCCTCCCGTTTCCTCCCCCCCTCCCGTTTCCTCCCCCCCTCCCGTTTCCTCCCCCCCTCCCGTTTCCTCCCCCCCTCCCGTTTCCTCCCCCCCTCCCGTTTCCTCCCCCCCTCCCGTTTCCTCCCCCCCCTCCCGTTTCCTCCCCCCCCTCCCGTTTCCTCCCCCCCCTCCCGTTTCCTCCCCCCCCTCCCGTTTCCTCCCCCCCCTCCCGTTTCCTCCCCCCCCCTCCCGTTTCCTCCCCCCCCCTCCCGTTTCCTCCCCCCCCTCCCGTTTCCTCCCCCCCCTCCCGTTTCCTCCCCCCCCTCCCGTTTCCTCCCCCCCCTCCCGTTTCCTCCCCCCCCTCCCGTTTCCTCCCCCCCCCTCCCGTTTCCTCCCCCCCCTCCCGTTTCCTCCCCCCCCTCCCGTTTCCTCCCCCCCCTCCCGTTTCCTCCCCCCCCTCCCGTTTCCTCCCCCCCCCCCTCCCGTTTCCTCCCCCCCCCCTCCCGTTTCCTCCCCCCCCCCTCCCGTTTCCTCCCCCCCCCTCCCGTTTCCTCCCCCCCCCTCCCGTTTCCTCCCCCCCCCTCCCATCTCTCTCCTCCTCCCCCATCCCCATCCCCATCTCTCTCCACCCCCCCCCCTCCCCCGGTTCCCAGCTCCCTCTCACTGTATTCCCATTTTCCCTTCATTCCCTGCTTCTCTCCTCTTTTCTAATGATCTCTCCCCCACCACACTCTGTCTTTCTTATCCAAAAACCAGCCTCCACCCGTCCCCTCTCCACCATTACCCACCTTTTTTTTGAGTCTAAGGGCTATTGGCTGAAGCTGTTCCATTTGAATTGTTATAGACCAGCCGTGGTCTATTTGAATGGCAGTGCAAACTAACTGATGGTATCCTGTTACCCTCTCCCTTGTACCAGCATTGTGAATTGCCTTGCCCTGTTCCTGTCAGGCCGCCTCATGCTATGCTGAATGGCCTCTTCTCCCCCCACCCCCGTCCAACTCTGAAGTGGAGAATCTGCTATTCCCACAGTCCTGTTAGCTGTTTTGTCCTGTTTCAATTCTTTTCAGGCCTGATTTTGCATGGTATTTTATTCCTCAATCCTGGACACTCCTAGATGTTGATCTTTATGGTTAATAGAATATCTTTTGGAAGAACTGTGCTGTTGGTAAAGGGTTTTTGGCATACTTTCCTGACCTATTCTAATGTGATCCACCCGTGGACCTTGCGAACTAATGAACACTCAGCATAAGCGCTCTGGAATGTCACTTCTCTTTGTGCAGCTGAAGAGTCATGTTGTTAATGCTTTATAATAGTTTAATAATTCAAAACTAGTGAACATACAAAATGTCAATCAATTTGAATGTAATAATTTTGTTGGCCATAGGGTCACTATATACAAATTGCAAGCCAGTGACAAATGAGAGAGACTGGTTCATCCCAGGCTTTGTTTTCGATTGGCCTGAAATCGCAGTGCTTCATGTCTGGTCTTGCATATAATGACTCCTGCACAGAGGATGACAGATCAGCTCCTTGAAAGGAACCAGTTAGGAAACAATTTCTAAGTTGTTTAAGCACTTTTAAGCAGTCTACGTATAACTTGAGCTAAGGCCTTTCAGTTGGTATGCTTCAGTTCATTGTGAAAGAATGACAGCCTAAGTGTTGAGGTTTGCAAATATCCTATATTTATGTAATAACATTTCAATGTAAATTACACAAAACACAATGCTTCAGCTAACAACAATCGGTCAAGATGTATTTGGATTTGAGGCTGGTTTCATCTGTGGTACTTGTGACAACTCAGCAACCATCAGTGCATGCAGTGAGCTGTTTAGTCTAGATGATATGTAAATTCTGTTGTGGGGGCTTCAAGCTCTAACCTTGTGTAGTAATATTTCGATTGAAGTGTTGCCAGCTGAACGAAGCACACGTTTGTGCTATTAAACCTTTTGATGGTTTTGCTGCAACCTTTTTGCATCACTATGCCAATCTCCACTCTGTCTCAGTGCATCTGCTGCGTAAACCCTTGTCCATTTTTGTTTCCAGACTCAATAATTTCTGTACTTTCCTGGCTGACCTCTTGATTTTCGTGTTTCAATCCTGAACAATCCTGAACTATCTATTGACTGATCTGCAGCAAGTCCCACTCATCCATTATTATCTCATTAACTTTTCCAGATGCATAAATGCTTTGCTTAAAATTCTCATCCTTGTGTTCATAACCTTATCTGTAACCAATCCTAACCCTCGGAACGCTTCATTCCTCCAACCTTGACCTTGAGTATCCCCACCCCCACAAAGTCATGATATTTGCACTTGAGACTTTGGAATTCTATTGCAAACCCACTTCTGTTTTTCTGTCTTTAACATAGTCCTCAAAATCTTTGTCTATGACCAAGCATTTAATCATCCATTCTCACATTCCTTCTTTCAGCTCAGTGTCAGTATTGTCTGATTGCTCCCCTATATGTCACCTCAGAATATCTTGCTTCATGGCAGGTGCTATATACATGCATGCTGCCAGGATCTGAATTTGAGATCGTTCCTTGCATTTGTGTATACTTATGATTACAAATTGTATATTGCTAATCTAACTGATGAAATAATGCGGTTATAATATAAGTTAGTGCAATATTTATTGAAGTAATAACATTTAAATAACCGATGCTCCAATGAATATAGCGAAACACAAGATGGGCACGTTCACATAACTGGTAGTGTTTTACTTTCATGTACTATCATTTTTTTAAAAAAAGTAAGCAGTTGTAGGATTTACATGTTGAAGCAATTACTTTTTAAAACTAATCCATTTTGAACAGTAACTGAAATATTTATTTCAAAATACTGTACTATATTTTGTAAATGAACAAAAGTTTATATTGATCTGAAAATGAGTATTTGACAAAATTGCTATTTCACTTAAGAGGTTAGTACATACAGTTATGCCACTTGCAACTGTATCGCATTTGCACAAGACCTACTTGCCACACAACACTTTGTGACATCGTGGATTATATTTAAAAACCTCAAAGTACACTCCCAAGTCACCTGAGAGAATCCAAACTGATTTGGCATATGTTGAGCTAATGCTTGAGGAGCATTGGCTAATATTGTCATGTGGATCTGTGATGTAATATGAGACTCCTGCACAGTGGCTGGATATCTTTGACAGTATTGGAAAAGATTTATTTGTGTTTGTTTACTGAATACAGCCAGTCTGAAGTTAGTCATTATTTTTTGTCCTGATGATCGGGGTAATTTGTTCCATGTTGGTATTATACACTATATTTCAGTTAGTTCATTTTAGAATATTTGGGGTATTTTATATTCTGGAGTGGCTTGGCTGAGGGTTCAAATGAGGATTGCAAATGGTGTTGTGACTTAGTTTCAGGATTTGTAGATAAGGTTGACAGTTATTGAATGTACATGTCTGTCATTTTAAACAATGTCAAGTTATTTGCTTGACCACAAACCTGAGAGTTGAGGGTACAACATATTTCAAGTCTAAGTAGATGACACAATTGAATCATAGGTTTTGCAGAGCTAGTGAAGTTGGTAAAGCAGTTGAGCAATGCAGAATTAAAAGTAGAATGTACAACCAAAATGAGTGTACACAGGGTTCAATTATATCATTTATAAATCCTAGAATGTGAGCTTTGTTTTGTCTTTGTTTTTGGATATGATTTCTAGAGGATGAAGTATGCAGAAAGTTGGTTTGAACAGCTATTTGTGATCTGTTGTGAACAGAAGACAAGGGCATTCGCAAATTTCTATTTCACTCAAGACTGTATTTTTTGAGGTGAATGAATAGTTGATATCAAGTCAGTGTTTGCTGAAAGTCTAGTTTTGAGTTTTCCACCCCTTTCTCCACCTTTTTCTTTCCTGCCAACTCAGTCTATGTATCAAATTGTTCTTTAAATTAGTATGTTTCTGAATTGTGAAAGCAAAACTATAATAAATGCAGGTAAATATTACACGTCTAATCTGGCTCTTTCTCTATGAAGCAAGGTCCAAATTTGCTCCAGTTAACTCCATCCACATCATTGTGGGATATGATGCGAACCAAACTGCAAAAACAAGTGCTGGAAGCAGTCAACCCCGAAGTGTCTGGCAAAGAAAATTCTCTGAAGGGAAGGAGTTTGGGGTAGATGCGCTGAGGAATTGAGAACAAAGGGGTCACTCTCTAAGATGCCAGTCTTTTAACACTAAGATAAAGATCATCTCTTCCCTCATAGTAAATGTTAGTAATTTGTTGCTCCTGGGAGATACGATGCTCCATCAGAGTGCTTTTAAGGCTGGGATTGATAGATTTTTGGTGTCTGAGAATCATGCGCTGTGGGGAGTAGACAGGAAAATGGTGTTGAAACCCAGTATCAGCTGTGGTTGTGTTGAGTGGTGGAAACTTGAGGTCATGCAGATTGAGTGAATGTGTTCAACAAGGTGATGGTGTAATCATCGTTGCCCTTTCCCAGCATAGAGGATACTACATTGTGAACAGTAAATGGTTATTTCACCTGGAAATGAGTTGGGTCTGCCCTTGAGCAGTGGAAAGGGAGAGGGTGAAAGATCAGGTATAGCATTTTCTCTGTTGCATGGGAAGGATCTGTGTGATGGTGAAGGATTGCTCATGGGTGTTTGAAGGATGGACAAGGGAGAATCGAAGGGAATTGAAATGGGGGTGGGGGCGTGTGGGGAGAAGGTGCGTTCAGTGCTGCCATTGTGCTGTAATGAAGGAAATTTGTAGCTTTTAGTCTGTTGAATTACAATGGCTGGTGGATAGAATAGGGGAAGTCTGGATGGAGGAGAAAGGGTCAGAAGTGTAGTACAGAGAAGGGAATTCTTGGTTGATGAAAAACATGTTGGAAGCACTAATTAGAAAAGTGGCATTTGCTGATCCTGAGATGGTGTTTATACATGTAGGTGGAGTGCCCTGGTCACCTACATTTCCCAAACGTATTGTGACAACCTATTAGCCTCATGGCCTAGACCAAGTTTTACCTGGATCAGCAGTGCCCAGCGATGTGCTTCACTCTGCTCACCAAAGCGGAGTTTTGCCAAATGTGCACTACTCAAATGTAATCATGTATATATTCTAGACCAGAGTTGAAAAATGTGATGCTGGAAAAACATAGCAGGCCAGGCAGCATCCGAGGAGCAGGAGAATCAACGTTTCGGGCATAAGCCCTTTTTCAGGAAGGGGCATGGATAGGGTAAATAGGCAAAGTCTTTTCTCTGGGGTGGGGGGCGTGCAGAACTCGAGGGCATAGGTTTAGGGTGAGGGGGGAAGATATAAAACAGGCCTGGGGGCAACTTTTTCACACAGGGTGGTACTTGTATGGAATGAAGTGGCATAGGCTGGTACAATTGCAACATGTAAGAGGCATTTGGATGGGTATATGAATAGGAAAGGTTTGGAGGGATATGGGCCGGGTGCTGGCAGGTGGGACTATCTTGGGTTGGGATATCTGGTCGGCGTGGACAGGTTGGACCGAAAGGTCTGTTTCCATGCTGTACATCTCTATGACTCTACATATAAAAAGCAGGTCTGGTAGCATCTGTGGAGAGGGAAACAGTTAAGGTTCCAAGTTTGATATGACTCTTCAAGACTGGATTATTGATACAGGTGGCTTAAAGGGCCATTTTAACATCAGATTATTTCAAGTGCAGATGTATGATTCTTCATGGCTGCCAAATAAAGTTCCAATCTTTCTCATTCTCAGTTTTGAGTACATTACTAATTTAATGTTGGGTTTTCTTCCAGAAGTTGTCCTTGTTCAAAGGGCATGGAAGAAACCTGAGAGACATGGGTTAACGATGTAAACAAGAAAAAGCTCATAAAATTACCATGGGTCAGATACTAGGCAGGAAAAATTGATTATTTATGAATGGTTCCACCACAACCCTCCATTAGAATCATCTATTTTCCACCAACTGCAGTATATCTTGGAACTCAGGAATGTAGTTTTGATAGAGTCCTAGACTTGGAGGGTGTTTGAGATAAAATGTTGGTTCAAATTTCTGCAATCTTTAAGCATGTTAATTAGTTGAAATATTTCATTCAATGAACAATTTCATCAGTAACACTCTGCTTACGAGTGCTAGAGAGGTGTGTGAGGATGTGATAGGGTGTAGCTAGTAGAAACTTTAACTTTTCAGATAAGTACTGAGTTCATCTCTCCTGATATCGCCTTTGGATCAATATTCACTTGGTTTGACTTCAAGTGGAAGCCTCTTTTTCTCTCTCTACTTCACTTTCCTTCTTTAAAATGCTCCTTTAAAGCTCTGGACCTGACTTCTATGTCAGCATGCTCATTTTGCCTCATGTGAAGCATTTGGGCCTTCTATGATCTTGATGTATTGGATAAACAGTTGTGTATCTGTTGTTAGGATGATATTCGACATTAAAGGCATTGAAGGTATTGGTCCTCTTTACTTCCCCCATGTGCACAGTGACACTGGGAAGGATATCCAATTCAGTTGAGATGCTGTTGGGTGTGGCTATCTGACAATGTATCCAGGGCACTCTTCAGTGAAGCTAAGTCATTGAATCCTATTATCGTAAGATTCTCAGGTGTGGCATGAATAATAATTGAGAAGTAAGGCAGCAAATGCATAATTGTATTTGGGTGAGAGAGTTCTATTTTTATGCAGGTACAATTATGAAAGATGACACTCTGCAAATGACTATTTTAGCCATAATATATTGTTAAAGAATATCAAGTTCTTAGTGTAATCTTTGGCAAACTTTTCTCTTTTATCTATTTCAGTGACTATTTATTCAAGCTGCTGCTGATTGGAGACTCCGGTGTTGGAAAATCTTGTCTCCTTCTTAGATTTGCAGTAAGTATAGCATTCATTTCTTTGGTAATTTGCTGTCAATGTTTTATACCAGCTTTATGACTGGCCTGTTGTTGCATATACTGTTTACATCCAACGGTTCACTTCACCCTGTTAATACATTTTAATACACATTTACCTCTCCCAGGTATGGGTTAATTCTAAATAGTTATCACGGTAACAGAGAAACTACAGGAAGTGACTGGTCCATGCCACACCCACAATTATACATTTGATATCATAGAATATGTCATTCAGCCTGTTGAGTCTACACCAACCCCACCCAAGCATCTGACTCACCCTAACCCTGCATTTCCCATGGCCCGTCCACCCAATCTGCACATCTTTGGGCAGTAAGAGGAAACTGCACAAACCTGGGGAGTAAGTCACTCTGGGGTGGAATCAAGTCTGGGTACCTGATGCTGTGAGGCAGGAGTGGTTGTCACTTTGCCGCTAATAGAATAAAGTGAAAACCCACAAGCTCCTTCCAATTTGAGTTGTATCTGAAGAGAGTATTCTGAACTGTTAATGGTTTGAAGTTCTTGGGTTTCAAGATTGATCATCTGTTAGAAGACAGTTGTCTCCTTTCTTGTACTGTTTATCTCCCTGAGATCAGT
The DNA here is from genome assembly GCF_047496795.1 of Chiloscyllium punctatum. Taxonomy (NCBI): domain Eukaryota; kingdom Metazoa; phylum Chordata; class Chondrichthyes; order Orectolobiformes; family Hemiscylliidae; genus Chiloscyllium; species Chiloscyllium punctatum. The sequence continues at coordinate 114,275,110 of NC_092749.1, forward strand.
AAGCTTTGTACAGTAAAGGAGAGATTGCATCCAGAGTGAGACACAGCCAGAGTATATAGTTCAGAGAAATTAGAAGCACTGGGAATTTGGAGCAGAGGGGAAGAGGTGCTTTTTGTATGCTTTTTTTTGCCTCATAGCTTGTAATGGTTTTTAACAGGATAAATTGAAGCTCAGGATCAGAGGCTCAGCACAAAAATTGACATCCCAGGAGAACTAAGGTCACTTGGTGATAGCTACTAATTTGACTGACTATTATTACTTTCAGATTGAACGTAAATAAGGGAAATATTTACAGGCTTACAACTAAATGACTAGTATGGAATCTTTAAAAGTCAAATTAAGTACTAATTAAATGAAATAGAGATGCTGGGCCAGGCAATGTATAAAAAGGTAGACTTGAGCTGAAGGAACCCTTAGGGAGCAGTGCCCATAATATGAAAGAATTCACCCTTCAGTTGGAGGAGGAGAAGCTGGAATCAGATCTAACAATATTACAATTGAGTAAAGGTAACTACACAGATTTGAGGGAGGAGCTGGCCTGAGTTAATTGGTAGAGAAACCTTGTTGGAAAACTATGAAGCGGTAATAGCAGGAGTTTGTGGGGTAATTTGAGAGGCATAGCAAAATTTCGTCCCAAGGAAGAAGAAACAGACAGAGGGAAGAATGAGAAAACCGTGGCTAATAAGGCAAGTCAGACAGCATAAAAACAAACATGGAGAAAGGGTGGACTGCAGATGTTAGAGATCAGAGCTGGAAAATGTGGTGCTGGAAAAGCGCAGCAGGTCAGGCAGCATCCAAGGAGCAGGAGAATCGACGTTTCGGACATTAGAAGAAGGGCTTATACCCAAAACGTCGATTCTCCTCCTTGGATGTTGCCTGACCTGCGCTTTTCCAGCACCACATTTTTCAGCATAAAAGCAAAACATATAATGTGAATATTTCTGGAAACCCTTTTAAAAGCCAGCAAATAGCTTTAAAATAGCAATGAGGAGGGAAACAATGAAGTGTAAGAGAAGGCTAGCTTTTACAGCAGTCTTTTTAGATATTGGTCTGCTGGCGAATGAGGCTGGATAGGTAGTAATGGGGAGCAAAGAAATGGCAGAGTGGAAGACACCAGCAGTGTACTGGAACTTCGAGAGTCGGGGCAGAAATGAGAATAATTGCCATCACTAAGGAGAAGGTGCTAGGGAAGCTGAAAAGTCTGAAGGTGGATAAATCACCTGGATCAGATGGACTGCACCCAGTAATTCTGAAAGAGATGAGGAGATTGATCTTTCAGCAATTGCTGGAGTCAGGGAGAGTCCCAGAGAACTGGAAAATTGCTAATGCAACATCCCTGTTTAAGATACGAGGGATGACAGGAAACTATAAGCTGATTAGTCTGACATCAGTTTTTGGTAAGATTTTAAAACCCACTTTAAAATGAGATTGCAGAGTACTTGGAAGTGCATGGTAAAATAGGGCTGAGTCATAGAGATGTACAGCATGGAAACAGACCCTTCGGTCCAACTCATCTATGCCAACCAGATATCCCAACCCAATCTAGTCCCATTTGCCAGCACCCAGCTCATATCCCTCCAAACCCTTGCTATTCATAAACCCATCCAGATGCCTTTTAAATGTTGCAATTGTACCAGCCTCCACCATTCCTTCGGCAGCTCAATCCATAAACGTACCATCCTCTTTGTGAAAAAGCCGCCCCTATTTTTTATATCTTTCCCCCTTCACCCTAAACCTATGCCCTTTAGTTCTGGTCTGCTCCATCCCAAGGAAGAGACTTTGTTTATCTTATCCATGCCCTTCGTGATTTCATAAACCTCTATTGGTCACCCCTCTGCCCCCGACCCTCCAGGGAAAACAGTGGCTTTGTCAAGGGAGGTCACGCCGAACAGATCTGTTAGAATTCTTTGAAAAGGTAATGAGAAGTTAGATAAAGGAGAGCAAATTAATGTGATCTACTCTGAATTTCAGAAGGCCTTTGATATGGTGCAGCACAGAAGGTTGCTCAATAAGAACTCATGGTGTTCGAGGCAAGGTACTCTCATGGACAGAGGATTGGCTGACTGGCAAAAGGCAGAGTGGGGCTAAAGGAGGCTTTTTCAAGATGGTAACTAGTGGAATATCATGGGCTAATGTTGGGACCCACAGCTATTCTGGTTATATGTTAACAACTTGGATGAAGGAACTGAGGGCATTGCTGCTAATCTTGCAGTTGTCAAAAAGATGGAGGGAGTGTTGTGGAAGCAGTGGAGGCTGCAAAAGGACTTCCATAAGCATGGAAAGTGGACAGACAAGTGGTAGATGGAACACAATGTTGGAAAGTGAGAGTTTATGCACCTTGATAGGAAGAAAAGTATAAGCTATTTACTCAATGGGGAAAGGCTTTGGAAGTCTGAAGCACAAGTAACCTGAAAGTCCTGGTTCAGGACTATCTCTTAAAGTTAACATGCTGGTTCAGTTGGCAAGGCAAAAGCCAAGTCAGCATTCGCTTCAAGAGGACTAGAATTCAGGAGTAGAAATGTACTGCTGAGGCTGTATACACTGTGGTCGGACCATGTTTGGAATATTGAGAGCCTTTTTGGACCCTGTATCTAAGGAAGGATGTGCTGCCATTGGAGGGGTTTCAGAGGAGATTTACAAGTATGATCCCAGAAATGAAGGGCTTGTCATATGAAAAGCATTTGAGGACTCTGGATTCTTATTTAATGGATGTAAAGGATTGAGGGGGAGATCAGATAGAAACGTACAGAATACTTGACTGAGTGGACATGAATAGTATGCTTCCACTGGCAGCAGAGACTAGGGTGGTGAATCTGTGGAACTCATTGATACAGAGGGCTTTTATAGGCCTGGCCATTGAAAGAGAGAAGTTGTTGATTAGTAAGGGGTTCAAGGGTTATGGGGTTGAGAAACATTCCAGCCATGAGCAAATGGCATAGTTGACCTGATGGGCTGAATGGTCTAATTCTGTGCCGATATCTTATGGCCTTGCTCCTTTCCTCCACCCCAAAAACACCCCCTCAAAACTGAGGGGCAAATTGAGGCAGGCTAAGCTGGGCTCTTGTTATCCTGTGCTGATGTTTGTACCTGTTACATTCGGTTTTTAGATTAGATTATTTGCAGTGGTTTAGTAACATTGTGCAGTAAAATAACTACGGTGATGAGAATCTGGTGTAATTGTAAAAGTAAAATGAATCGATTTCTTACTAATGTGGCAGTGAATGGGGAGTATGGTTGAGGGCAGGGAACAAGCCTTCCTTCATAGAGGGTTTCAAAAGTGACTGGGCAAACTGTTGCTGCTTGAAAAGGAAACCATTGCAAGGGTGTGGATTTAAAATCCTCTGCAAATATGGCAGGGGAGATGTATGAAGTATGTGATGTGGGACATGTTTGCTACTAGGTGTAACTCAAAGCCCAGATAGCCAGGTTTCACCACGACCAAACTATCTTGATGCTCTTCACTGTAATTTCATCAATCTTCCAAAATGAAACACTCCTCTCATGCAATGTTCATGCTGGTGTCTAATTGTGAATGAATCTTGAGGGGCATGTTTATAGTTTACAAGTATACATTTGTGTTTCAGTTTTAATTGACTATCTGCAAAAGAGATTAAACATTTTGTCAACTCTGAAAATGGAGACAGTGGATGGATGAATTTCAATGGAACCTCTTTGAAATGTATTGATCCCGATAGTCATGTCTGCCTTACTTAAGGAACCCTTCCTATGTGGTGGAAGGTAGCATGAATGATGGGTGTAATGCTATAATTTAACTTGCCCTGATTACTTCCTAGATTACCTTGGTAATGTAGCTCTGCTTTGGGTTTTGGACTCTGACATTTGCTGTTCTCAGGATGTTTTTTTTTGGAGGGAAGGTGGAAGGGGTTTAGAAGTTGGGCATGGTGAACAAAGTAAAAGGCAAGACACAGCTGCTAGTTTTTTGCCCTGTTTGCTAGTTAGTGGATGAGAGGGGAATTATTTGGGCCACACTTACTGCAATGGCCACCCTTAATGATTTCTGAGCCATTTTTCTAGCTGTAAATGGGGAGTATAGGAGGGGGCAGATAACAAACCTTTCTTGATGGAGGTTTTCAAAACTGAGTGGGCTGGCTAGAGTTGAGAAAGAGAAACTGTTCCTACTCATAAAGGAAACATCATCTGCAAAAGAGGCAATGTGAATATTTAGTGATATATTGAACAAATCTGGATTGTTAAGTCTTTCACCTTTTAGAATGCAGGTTTTGGTTCATTAATATGTAAATCCAAGAACTACTTTTAAGTGACTTTTTCAAAATAACTTAACAATTCAGGTTTGTTCAGTATATCACTAACTATTATGATGCTAAATGTTGGCTATAAATTGTGTATTACTGTCTTATACTCCACAACCACCTGAAGGAGCAACGCTCCGAAAGCTAGTGTTTCCAAATAAACCTGTTGGACTATAGCCTGGTGTTGTGTGATTTTTAACTGTGTCCTATTTCTTGCGTATATTGCAGCCATGGTCTGAACTCACTATTTTCCTACCTTCTCCCATGGACAAAAAATTTGGGATATGATAGTAACTGTTCCACCTTTTTGTATCAAGCAGAATTAGATCTATGAAATGTTTCTTTTGCTGTGTTATTCCTCCAAGGGTTGTAGCTGTATAACACTGCACACTGTTTCCAGATGAATGATGAGGTTTCTAGTTTGTTTTGTTTGGATTGAAAACTTTCATTGTTGCCTGTTGTTTGCCTTAAGTTTCACAAACAGGGAATCTGTGTGTAAATTGAATATGTCGAACTCCAATTGGACTTCGTGTCTGCTAACTTTATTCTTTCACTCCTTTGTGCTATCTCAGCACAGTTTCCAAAATATTTAATTTACTTCTCATAACAGAAAACTTTGTAACTAATTTTGAGTTGCATTAATTCTTGTGGCTGGTAAAAGTTGGGCCAAATAAGATTGATTCTTTTCTGTCTGCTTGGGATAGTTTGTAAAGGAGGGAGAGCATGTTGATAATGCAGTGTGAAAGTCTACATTGGAAACTCACAGATAAAGGTAGTAAATTACAGGTTTGTAATTTCTTAACTGTGTTCCAGGGCAAAGTATCCAATGCTGTGCTTCCCAAGTGTTCCTCGACTATGAACCCTTTGAGGCTTGTAAACGTTTGCAAGCCCTCAGTGGGGTGTTGAGAGCAGAGCTGTGTCAGAAGGGAAGCCTGCCTGTTACAACTTGGTCAGAGTTCCATAGTGCCCATTGCTGTCTTGGAGCTTTGTACCTCTGAAGTTTCGGCTCATGTCCTCACTTGGGATCCTGACCTCGCTGAAAATTTGAAAGCGTTAAGCATGTGACTTTTGGTTCATGGTGATTTATCTAATTGTTTTCAGAAATGTTAGTATTTGCAATTTAGCTTTTGAAGGGTGGAATGGTTAGGAAGTGGGCAAAATAGGAGGAAATGTCAACTGTTCCCCTTTTTCCCCACCAATTAAAATCTTTGCCAATTGGTGATCTTGCATAAAAACTGTAATCTGAGCAGAAATACTAAATTGGTGGCTAAACTGGAAACACTCCTGTTTGTTCAGATTGTGCTCCACTTGTGTGCCTTAAACAGCAAGGCAACTGATACACATGGAGTTTGGGGTGGGGAAAGTTGAGGAATTTCTATGGTAACTCAGGACTAGGATGTAAGTTGACATGTCATACATGGATGGACATTAATTACAGAATGTAGTGTCCTGAATCCAATTAAAATGCCTCAATTGGAAATATGAAAACCGTTGTGTTCAACAGTATTAAAAAGGAACAAAATGTCCTACAAGTCCCAACATACAAACCAGCCAACGCTGAAAGGTAGAGAGACGTGATTTTTTTTTACAATCCTTAGTCTGATCCATGATGTTCTTGTAGAGTTACAATGGAGAGTGCTGTGCTGACCTTTCACACCACTCTACTCGCCTTGTTGAGAGCTAAATTAACCAAGCTGACACAAGATGAAGAAGCAAATGTGCCACACCCAGTATTTGCATTTTGTGATGTTTATGTTTTGTCCCTCCTTCCAACTGGGTTGGCTGAGGGCAGGCTGAAACTGCATTTGTCAGTTTGAAATTGAATCAGCCTTCTTCTAAAACATTGTGCATTGTTCCTGTTGCAGCTGGGAGCACTGTTTCAGGAAACTCTTTTGCTGTATAAATGCTGTCCTGAATTGTCTCACTCCTAGTAATATGAAAGCAATTGATAGTACTTTTAAGGAAACTGCTTCCAGTCTTTAACACCCTCGTCTTGGGTGGTGAATAATGCAGGGCTATTTTCATAAGTTTGAGCAGTCAAAACCAAAGTTGTCCTGTTGCATACAGCTGTTTCAAAAAGCAGCAGCTTGCAAGTTAATATCTGTAGCTATTTTTCCTTAACCTGATCCTTGATCAACACAATGTTCCTCATGCTCCGAATGTATGGCTGGTTGTTAACTTGTTAAACTTTGGGGCTGGTGCTAACTACTCAGAAAACTGAAAACTACCGGGAGCAATATAACAGCAAAAGTGCTTCTGTTCGTTTTCTGGCATAATTTTATAGGTGCTTCCACTAAGTGGTAGTCAGAAACTCGTTGTTGCATGTGTCGTTTCACCATAAGCAAAAGATGCTTTGATTGCTTTCTTTGGCATGTATTGTACTGATTATTATAACCTGGGAGGGACCTTCAGTCCCACTCACTAACTGATTACATTTCTGCTCATGAAGGATCTACTTAGTTCATGAATGCAAACTGCAGATAGTAGTATTATCAGAATTGAAAACAAATAGTCATAGAGATGTACAGCATGGAAACTGACCCTTCGGTCCAACCTGTCCATGCCGACCAGATATCCCAACTCAATCTAGTCCCACCTGCCAGCACCCGGCCCTTATCCCTCCAAACTCTCCCTATTCATCCAACTGTCTTTAAAATGTTGCAGTTGTACCAGCCTCCATCACTTCCTTTGGCAGCTTATTCTGTACAGATACCACCCTCTGTGTGAAAACGTTGCCCCGTAGGTCTCTATGCCCTCTAGTTCTGGACTCCCTGACCCCAGGGAAAAGACTTTGCCTATTTACCCTATCCATGCCCCTCATGATTTTGTAAACCTCTGTAAGGTCACCCCTCAGCCTCTGACGCTCCAGGGAAAACAGCCCCAGCCTGTTCAGCCTCTGTCTATAACTTAAATCCTCCAACCCTGGCAACATCCTTGTAAATCTTTTCGGAACCCTTTCAAGTTTCGTAACATCTTTCTGATAGGAAGACCAGAATTCCAAGCAATATTCCAACAGTGGTTCCGTACAGTCGCAACATGACCTACCAACTCCTGTATTCAATACTCTGACCAATAAAAGAGAGCATACCAAATGCCGCCTTCACTATCCTGTCTACCTGTGACTCCACTTTCAAGGAGCTATGAACCTGCACTCCAAGGTCTTTGTTCAACAGCACTCCCTAGGATCTTACCATTAAGTGTATAAGTCCTACTAAGATTTGCTTTCCCAAAATGCAGCACCTCGCATTTATCTGAATTAAACTCCATCTGCTGCTTCTCAGCCCATTGGCCCATCTGTTCAAGATCCTGATGTAATCCGAGATCACCGTCTTCGCTGTCCACTACACCTCCAATTTTGGTGTCATCTGCAAACTTAGTAACTGTACCTCTTATGCTCGTATCCAAATCATTTATGTAAATGACAAAACAAGTAGAGGGCCCAGCACCGATCCTTGTGGCACTCCACTGGATACAGGCCTCCAATCTGAAAAACAACCCTCCACCACCACCCTCTGTCTTCTACCTTTGAGCCAGTTCTGTATCCAAATGGCTAGTTCTCCCTGTATTCCGTGAGATCTAGCCTTGCTAATCAGTCTCCCATGGGGAACCTTGTCAAATGCCTTACTGAAGTCTATATAGATCACATCTACCGCTCTGCCCTCATCAATCTTTTTTGTTACTTCCTCAAAAAATATGGCAGTCTATTCCTTTTGAAGGTAAACAGCATTTTTAAAACAGCTGTAACCATTATTAACACTGAGTGCACTTTTAGGCCCTATCTTTGCAGAGAGGTACTTCATAATTTCTTAACATGTTTCCAAAATGCAACCCAGTTCTGGGTTTGAATAGATATTACAGTCCAGGTGGATGAAGCCACGAAACCATAGCACTGAGAACAATTCAGATTGATTGTTAATCGACAACAAGGAGGTGGTTTCATTCTGGTCCAACTGTACTTCACAATATCAAGCTTGAATATTCTGTTAATTTCCAGGATGATACGTACACAGAAAGTTATATCAGTACAATCGGTGTGGACTTCAAAATCAGAACTATAGAGTTAGATGGCAAGACTATCAAACTTCAAATTGTAAGTATCTCTAAATGCTGCAGAAATTGCTAAAATTCAGGTTAAATATTTCTAATGTGCTATTTCATGATTTTTAAATGAAAACACAAAACAAATTTGGAAAACTGACTCATATTTTAGTGTTACAGGAAGTGATAGCATAGTAGTATTGAGACTAAAATAGTAATCCAGATCCCCTGGCTAATGTTTTGGGGACATCAGTTCAAATCCTATCAATTCCTGCAGTACTGGTATCTGCTGAACAATGTGGGAAGTTTCCCAAGCAAGTCCCACACAAAGCAGAACAAATCAAATCCAGTGAATTACCACTCCTACACCGCATCAGTAAAGTGATGGAATGTGGCATCAGTAGTGCTGTTGCATAGCACCTGCTCAGCAATAACCTGCTCAGTGACATCCAGTTTGAGTTCCGCCTGGACGCCTCAGCTCCTGACCTCATTACAGCCTTGGTTCAAACATGGACTAAAGAGCTGAACTCCAGAGGTGAGAGTGATAGCCCTTGATATCAAGACCACTTTTATTGGAACCCCAGCAAATCTGGTGGGGATGGGGATCTGAGTGGTAGGGGGTCATATTCTGCACTGGTTGTAATTGTACCTGGCACATAGGAAAATGGTTGTGGTTATTGGAGGTCAATTATCTCAACTCCAAGACACCTCTACAGGAGTTCCTCAGGATAGTGTCCCAGACCCAGTTGTCATCAGCTGCTTCATCAATGGCCTCCCCTCCATCAGGTCAGAAGTGGAAATATTTGCTGATAATTGCACATGCTCAGCATCATCACACTCCTAAGATACTGAAACAGTCCATGTCCAAATGTTGCAAAGCCTGAATAAAATCCAGGCTTGGACTGGCAAGTGGGGGAGTAGTATTTGTGCCACAGATGCCTGCCAGTGATTAGCTTCCATAAGGAACATCTACTTACTGCCCCTTGACAATCAATGGCATCACCATCACTGATCTCCCTGACTCTCAACATTCCAGGGGTTACCATTGACCAGACTGGACTCAGCCGTGTAAATGTAGGGGATGCAGGAGCATGTCATAGGCTAGAAATACTGCAGCAAGTAACTCTCACCTGACTCCCTAAAGCCTGTCGACCATTGTCAAATCAGCAGTGTGATGGAATACTCCCCACTTGCCTGGTGGGTACTGCTCTCCCACAGCACCCATCCTGGATAAAACAGCCTACTTGATTGGCACCACATCCACAAACATCGACTCCCTCCACCACCAATGCTCAGAAGCAGCAGCAGTGTGTACTATCTACAAGATGCACTGCAGAAATTCACCAAAGATCCTCAGACAGCACCTTCCAACTTACAACCAGTTCCATTGAGAAGGGTAAGGGCAGCAAATACACGGGACCACCACCATCTTCAAGCTACTTGCCATCCTGACTTGGAAACCTATGGCTGTCCTTTCAGTGTTCCTGGGTTGAAATTCTGAAAACTCCTGCCCTAAAGGTACGTGGACTGTGGTGGTTCATGAAGGCACCTTGCCACCACCACCTCAAGGGCAACTGGGGATGGGCAATAAAAGCTTGCCTGGTCTGTGAGGCCCACATCCCACAAGTGAGTTTCTTTTTCAATACAACGTGCACGGGCAATAATAGCTGGCATCCACTTCAGAATAATTATTGTTTAAGATTCTGACCCGTTAGCTGCAATGATTTCAACTCTGACTGAAAAGGAATTTCTGTTTCTCTTGCTTCCAGTGGGACACAGCTGGTCAGGAAAGGTTTCGAACAATCACGTCCAGTTATTACAGAGGAGCACATGGCATCATAGTCGTATATGATGTTACAGACCAGGTACCGTAAAACTACACAGTGAAAGCATGTTGGTCAGATGTAGTTATATCATTAAAACTCAATCTGTTCATGAAAATGAGCTCTTGACGTCAAGCATGGTTACCTCTTTACAACAGGACCTTGATCTGATGGGCCAGTGAGCTGAGGAGTGGCAGGTGGAGTTTAATTTAGATAAATGTGAGGTGCTGCATTTTGGAAAGGCAAATCTTAGCAGGACTTAATGGTAAGGTCCTAGGGAGTGTTGCTGAACAAAGAGACCTTGGAGCGCAGGTTCATAGCTCCTTAAAAGTAGAGTTGCAGGTAGATAGGATAGTGAAGAAGGCATTTGGTATGCTTTCCTTTATTGGTCAGAGCATTGAGTACAGGGGTTCGGAGGTTATATTGAAGCTATATTAGATATTGGTAAGGCCATTTTAGAATATTGCATGAAATTGTGGTCTTCCTGCTATAGGAAGGATGTTCTGAAACTTGAAAGGGTTCAGAAAAGATGTACAAGGTTGTTGCCAGGGTTGGAGAGTTTGTGCTATCAGGGGAGGCTGAGGCTATTTTCCCTAGAGCTTCAGAGGCTGAGGAGTGACCTTACTGAAGTTTATGAAATCATGAGGGGCATGACTAGGATAAATAGACAGGGCTTTTCTCCAGAATGGAGAGTCCAGAATTAGAGGGCATCAGTTTAAGGTGAAAGGGGAAAGATGTTAAAGGATCTAAGGGGCAACTTTTTCACAGGGTGATGTGTGTATGGAATGAGTTGCCATAGGAAGTCGTGGAGGCTGGTACAATTACAACATTTAAAAAGGCATCTGTATATGAATAGGGAGGGTTTAGTGTTATGGACCAAATGCTAGACAAATGACACTAGATTAATTTAAGCTATCTGGTCAGCATGAATGAGTTGGACTGAAGGGTCTGTTCCTGTGCTGTACAGCTCTTATGCAAAAGGTTGTCTAGGTAGATAGAGACAGAGGATTGTATCTGTTGTCTTCAGTCCCACCACTCCCCTGCTTCATTTTAATTGTCTGATTTAAGCTTCTTTGCATTCTTTATAAAGTACCAGTCAGTCTATTTTATTACCTTTGGGCATAGGTTTTCTTTTCCTGGGTGAGTTGAAGAGCTGAATATTGTACAATAAAGACTGGGGATCTTGCAATTACAATCGAAACATAAATATGTGCCTTTTAAGTGAATGAAATTGACCCATGAAATGTGCTAATAAGTGTTGAATATAGTTAACTTTTGTTAATTTCAATCATACAAATTTGAACTGATAAACACACTGGAAAACGTGAAAGCATATTGGGCAGATACAGTTCATCATTAAAACCAAAACTATTCATGAAAATGATGTCGGCCAGTAGTTAAATGTTGTAACACTCCGTTTACTTCAGTGAATAAATAGACACAGTGGACAAATGTGGATGATCATATCTTGATTCTAATCTGTGTACAGTGAACAGATCTCACTCAACACCAGTGGAGTCATTGCAGTTCGTCTGAATCTTTCTGGAGCAAGAGATTTCAATGGATAAAATTTCTTTGTTTGATTTCTATAGCTTGGCCTGATCACTGATGCATGTACCACTTGAACCAAAATGTAAATTTAAATCCCACTTCGGGTTTTGAGAATAACACCTCAATGGACATTCAAGGACACAGTTGATGCACTAAACTAAGTCTATCTGGTTTGCTGAATGAAACAGGTCCTTCAAAAAACTGGGAGAAAGTGAGGACTGCAGATGCTGGAGTACCAGAGTTGGAAAAATATGGTGCTGGAGAAACCCAGGCTAGGCAGCATCCAAGGAGCAGGAGAATCGACGTTTCGGGCATAAGCCCTTCATCAAGAATGAGGCTGCTGTGCCAAGCGAGCTGAGATAAAAAGGGGGGTGCTGGGAATATGGTGGAAGAGGGTGAGGGTGATAGGCTGGAGAGGGGGTGGGGGCGGAGATATCGTGAAGAAGATTGCAGGTCAAGAGGCTGGTACTGAATCCAGGGGTTGGGACTGAAATAAGGTGGGGGGAGGGGAAATTAGGAAGCTGGAGAAATCTGCATTCATCCCTTGTGGTTGGAGGGTTCCTAGGCAGAAGATGAGGCACTCTTCCTCCAGCCGTCGTGTTGCTATGGTCTGGCGATGGAGGAGTCCAAGGACCTGCATGTCCTTGGTGGAGTGGGAGGGGGGGTTGAAATTTGAGCCACAGGGTGGTTGGGTTGGTTGGTCCGGGTGTCCCAGAGATGTTCTCTGAAACGTTCCGCAAGTAGGTGGCCTGTCTCCCCAATATAGAGGAGACCACATCAGGTGCAGCGGATACAGTAAATGATGTGTGTGGAGGTGCAGGTGAATTTGCGACGGATATGGAATGATCCATTGGGGCCTTGGAGGGAGGTGAGGGCACAAGTTTTGCGGATTTTGGGCAGGAGGTAGAAACGGGCGGTGCGGGGTTGTGGGACTGAGGTTGGAGGCTGTGGATGGATAACCTCATCACTTCAGGGGATCTCCCATCCACCACCTCTAACCTCATAGTCCCACAACCCAGCACCGCCCGTTTCTACCTCCTGCCCAAAATCCACAAACCCGACTGCCCCGGCCGACCCATTGTCTCAGCCTGCTCCTGCTCCTGCCCCCACCAAACTCATCTCTGCATACCTCGACACAGTCCTGTCCCCCTTAGTCCAAGATGTCCCCACCTACATTCGGGACACCACCCACGCCCTCCACCACCTCCATGATTTTCGCTTCCCTGGTCCCCAACGCCTTATCTTCACCATGGACATCCAGTCCCTGTACATCTCCATCCCCCATCACGAAGGACTCAAAGCCCTCCGCATCTTCCTTTCCCACCGAACCAACCAGTACCCTTCCACTGACACCCTCCTTCGACTGACTGAACTGGTCCTTACTCTGAACAACTTCTCCTTCCAATCCTCCCACTTCCTCCAAACCAAAGGAGTAGCCATGGGCCCTCGCATGGGCCCCAGCTATGCCTGCCTCTTCGTCGGATATGTGGAACAGTCCATCTTCCGCAGCTACACTGGCATCACCCCCCACCTTTTCCTCCACTACATTTATGATTGTATTGGCGCTACCTCGTGCTCCCACGAGGAGGTTGAACAGTTCATCCACTTTACTAACACCTTCCACCCCGACCTCAAATTTACCTGGACCATCTCAGACTCCTCCCTCCCCTTCCTAGACCCCTCCATTTCTATCTCTGGCGACCGATTCAACACAGACATTTACTACAAGCTGACCAACTCCCACAGCTACCTAGATTACACCTCCTCCCACCCTGCCCCCTGTAAAAACGCCATCCCATATTCCTAATTCCTTCGCTTCCGCCGCATCTGCTCCCAGGAGGACCAATTCCACTACCAAACAACCCAAATGGCCGCCTCCTTCAAAGACCGCAATTTCCCTCCAATGTGGCCGACGATGCTCTCCACCGCATCTCCTCCACTTCCCGCACCTCTGCCCTTGAGCCCCGCCCCTCCAATCGCCACCAGGACAGAACCCCACTGGTCCTTACCTTCTACCCCACCAACTTCCGGTTTTATTGTATCATACTCCATCATTTCCGCCACCTCCAAACGGACCCCACCACCAGGGATATATTTCCCTCCCCACCCCTAACAGCATTCCAGAGAGACCAATCCCTCCGTGACTCCCTCGTCAGGTCCACACCCCCCACCAACCCAACCTCCACTCCCGGCACCTTCCCCTGCAACCGCATGAAATGCAAAACTTGCGCCCACACCTCCCCCCTCACCTCCCTCCAAGGCCCCAAGGGATCCTTCCATATGCGTTGCAAATTCACCTGCACCTCCACACACATCATTTACTGTATCCGCTGCACCCGATGTGGTCTCCTCTACATTGGGGAGACAGGCCACCTACTTGCGGAACGTTTCAGTGAACACCTCTGGGACACCCGCACCAACCAACCCAACCACCCCATGGCTGAACACTTTCACTCCCCCTCCCACTCTGCCAAGGACATGCAGGTCCTTGGCCTCCTCCATCGCCAGACCCTGACCCCACGACGCCTGGAGGAAGAGCGCCTCATCTTCCGCCTAGGAACCCTCCAACCACATGGGATGAATGTAGATTTCTCCAGCTTTCTCATTTTCCCTCCCCCCACCTTATCTCAGTCCCAACCCCCGGATTCAGCACCACCCTCTTGATCTGCAATCTTCTTCCCAACCTCTCTGCCCCCACCCCCTCCCCGGCATATCACCCTCACCTCCTTCCACCTATCGTATTCCCAGCGCTCTTCCCACTCCCTTTATCTCAGCCAGCTTGGCACACCAGTCTCATTCCTGAAGAAGGGCTTATGCCCGAAACATCGATTTTCCTGCTCCTCAGATGCTGCCTGGCCTGCTGTTTCTCCAGCATCACATTTTTCAACCCTTCAAAAAACTGCTCTGCGAACCAAACATTCCCCTCTTCTAAAACAACACATTAGCTGAACAGTCATATCTTAAAGTAGATGTGGTTTGGTTTTGGGTAATTCTTTGCACCAGATGTGTCTCTTTGTGAAAAGAGACAACTCCATTAGATATTTTACCTTTTGATCTGAGCATTTTTGGTCTTTTTGGCTTTTCTTTAAACGAGATTTGGGTTGCGAATCAAAAAGAGCGACCAGTGGAAGTAAACCTCATCATTCTCTTTCAGGCTGGAATCTCTGATCCGGGTTTGTGAAACTGCTCCTGAATGTACCTTTTGGGACGATGAGGAAGAGACGGCTACCTTTTCAAACTATTTTTGTTTCTTTCCTCCAGGAGTCCTTCAACAATGTAAAGCAGTGGCTTCAGGAGATAGATCGTTATGCCAGTGAAAATGTTAACAAGTTATTGGTAGGGAACAAATGTGACCTGACAACAAAGAAAGTAGTGGACTATACAACAGCAAAGGTATGTTGTGAAAAGTCAGTCTCTGATGTTCAACTTAAGGCCAGCATTTCATTGCATTTTCCTGAAACATTAGTAGTGAGGGAAGTATTTGAATTCATATCTGCAAATATGTTGGCAGTACTAGACGATAGCAAGAAATAGCCTAACCTTTAAATACTTAAAAACTAAACTTGACTCTTTAAAAAAAGTTTATCTCTTAAAATTATTGCACTGATAATGGTTTCCATTGTTACATTTGAATAGAGATCTTAAGAGGTGCAGTTAGTAAGTTTGCAGATGACACCAAAGTTGGAGGTGTAGTGGACAGCGAAGAATGTTACCTCAGATTACAACAGGATCTTGACCAGATGGGCCAATGGGCTGAGAAGTGGCAGATGGAGTTCAATTCAGATAAATGCGAGGTGCTGCATTTTGGGAAAGCAAATCTTAGCAGGACTTATACACTAAATGGTAAGGTCCGAGGGAGTGTTGCTGAACAAAGAGACCTTGGAGTGCAGGTTCATAGCTCCTTGAAAGTGGAGTCACAGGTAGATAGGATAGTGAAGAAGGCATTTGGTATGCTTTCCTTTATTGGTCAGAGTATGGAGTACAGGAGTTGGGAGGTCATGTTGCGGCTGTACAGGACATTGGTTAGGCCATTGTTGGAATATTGCGTGCAATTCTGGTCTCCTTCCTATCAGAAAGATGTTGTGAAACTTGAAAGGATTCAGAAAAAAATTATAAGGATGTTGCCAGGGTTGGAGGATTTGAGCCATAGGGAGAGGCTGAACAGGCTGGGGCTGTTTTCCCTGGAGCGTCGGAGGCTGAGGGGTGACCTTTACAGAGGTTTATAAAATCATGAGTATAGATAGGGTAAATAGACAAAGTCTTTTCCCTGGGGAAGGGGAGTCCAGAACTAGAGGGCATAGGTTTAGGGTGAGAGGGGAAGATATAAGAGAGACCTAAGGGGCAACTTTTTCACACAGAGGGTGGTACATGTATGGAATGAGCTGCCAGAGGATGTGGTGGAGGCTGGTACAATTGCAACATGTCAGAGGCATTTGGATGGGTATATGAATAGGAAGGGTTTGGAGGGATATGGGCCGGGTGCTGGCAGGTGGGACTAGATTGGGTTGGGATATCTGATCGGCAGGGACGGGTTGGACCGAAGGGTCTGTTTCCATGCTGTACATCTCTATGACTTTAAGTGTAAGTCTTGCATAAAATTCAAGTGGGAGCCAGTTCAATTTTAGATTTTTAAAATTGACCTACTTGAAGTGTATATTAGATGATATTTTTGGAGTTGCGATAAACCATGGTGATCCATTCCTGGCTTTCCATCCTGTTATATGCCAGCTGTATGCTCATGATGCCAGATTTCCAGCATTTGTCTGCTACCTGTGGGCTATCTGCCCACCAGGATTAGCTATGTGTAATGTATGATGCAGGCTTCTTTAAGCACTGAGGCTTAATTATAATCTTTTAAGAAGCTGCTTAATTTGAACTTTCCTGCACAATTATTTTCTTTGAGATCTGTGCTGGTATCTATATGAAGTCGAAGCAGTGTAATAGTTGAGCATTTCTGCAGTTCACATACTTGATTATCAGCAGTGGTGTTCATGCACAAATTTCATTTGTGTAGTTTTTAAACATTGGTCTCTGAGTGGCCCAGGCTTTAATCCTATAAACTTGACCTCTGCTAACCAAATCCTATTCCCCCATCACTCCTGTGTTTTCTGCAGTGCATTGTCCCCCCCGGTGCCTGTCACTGTCTCAATTTCAAAATCTTCTTCCTGCCTTACAAAAGCCCCCAGATTTATCTCCAGTCCAGCTCTGGCCTACATATTTCTGATTACAACAGTTTGCATCATTTTGGTCATGTGTTCAGTTGCTTTCACTGAGGACCTCAGCATCTCTCTCATTTTAAAAGCTCCTTAAAGTCTGTCTTTCTGTTCTCATTTCCTTTTGTGGCTTTGTGTCAAATTATATGTTTCAGTTGAATTAATGATGCAGTTAATCTGTGTCCTGTCGCCATCTCCCCTGGGTCACTTTGATGGCTTTCGATTAAACACATCCGCTTTTGTCCATGTGTTGCTGTAATCCAATAGAAGGGGCCATTGTCTAGCTTGGATCCTAGCAATTCTGGCTAGTTTCAATATGAAACAATATTTCATAGTTATGCACACTTGGAGCTCTTGGTATTTCTAATCCAAATATCTGTTTTATTGTAATTGTGCATGTTTCATCTTGAACAATGTGCATTATCACACTTCTGTTCCGAAAGAAACTTTCTGTGTTAGTATTTTATCCGTGGTGCCATAGTAAGGTGCACGAGAGTTGCTGCATTGCTATATAAACAACAGTTGTTCTTGCTGAGTAATGATTTCCTCTTATTGGTCAACAGGAATTTGCAGACTCCCTTGGGATTCCATTTTTGGAAACCAGTGCAAAGAATGCAACAAATGTAGAACAAGCCTTCATGACAATGGCTGCTGAGATTAAAAAACGAATGGGTCCTGGAGCTACATCTGGTGGTTCTGAAAAGTCCAATGTAAACATCCAGAGCACACCAGTGAAGCCGTCCAGTGGGGGTTGCTGCTAAGAGCTTTCACATTCTCCTAATAAATTTAATAGGCCCAAAAGTAAGAAACGTTGCCTGAATTGTACTGTATGTAGCCACACTACTACAGACTTGCCCCTTTCCCTTCCAGACACACAATTGGGGACTGAAAAGCCACTATTGGCTGAGATTTCCAACTTGAGACTAACTTCATTTTCAGAATGGTTTTAAACTTTAAAGTGTTGCCAGTCATTAATAATGTGCATAAATCTCATAACCTGTTATCAGATTTTCCTGCGGTCGGTTTATTATAGAAATTGATTTTGTTTATAATGGCATGTTTTAAATGTCAACATTGGATCTGCTCTGAAGATGAAGTTTAGCCATTTCACATCACGCAGCATAAGTGTTTGTCATGTTCATTGACATCAATAAAGTTTAGTGAAATGTTATGTGTCAGATCTGATTTTGCAAGTACTTTCTGTGGAGATACGAGAGAATTACACTGCAGTACCTTCATATTCTCTGCATATAACTTGTGTCTGCAGGATATTGTAACTTGTTGCACATATGTAACATTAAACAACTGAAGAAGTGTTTAATGAATGTTGTACTTTCTAGAATTACTTAGAACTAACACGGTGGCAGAGAATGGTCCACAAAGCTTCACAGCCTGCGAGATAAAAGTGGGCTAAACTGCTGCAGAGCTTTAAATGTCTTAATTATTTATTCTGCATATATCTCATTTGTTGTATCTCAATGTAGATTTGGTTGTGGATGACAGTTTTCAAAATGTAGATCACTGGTTGTTATGATTCCCATTTGCCTTGGAAAATGGCTTGTATTTATAAACTGCATTTGAGAGCACAGGGACATTGCTTACTGAAGAGGTGCTCAAAACAGGTGACATTTTTACAAGTGAATTTCATTTATTTTTGTGGATTTTTAGAAACTGTACATCTGGATACTGATGGGTTGTTCTTTTCTCCAGAAAGTTTGGTAAACAGTTACAGTATATCAGGCATGCTAACTCATTTCATTTTTTAGGACTAGTCTAGGGACCCATATAATTTGAAAGGACTTAATTAAAATATTTTAAGCATGGTTAAGGGTGATTTACTTCAAATTTATTTTTACTCATTCTAAATAAAATGCTTAATGGCACTTTTTCTTCCACATTTCTTTTTATTTTGTATGTATTTATTAATTACATAGAAAACATTATACTTCATTGAGATCATGTATTTCAATCATAACAAATCAATTTCACAGAAACACTGAGACCCACCCAGTCTTTTGGTGTTTACCCTCCACAGGAACAGGCAAATGCAATGTCCCTTCATGGCTGCTTTCTAACCTTTCCCAACTCCTACACTTCTCTGGGCCTGTTCACCCTCCCATGGATTACTTTAAGATTGGAAAACTGTAGTGAGTGGAGTGTCACTGGGATTAGTGCTGAGCATTGACCTGAGGGACTTGATTGACTGCATGCTAAAGTAGCAAAATGTGATGAGGACAACATGTCAGCTATGGATAGTTTGTGAAGGAGGGGGAAATTTAGCAGGTGGGTTATTTTATGGAAAGTGAGATTGTTTACTTTGGCAGGATGGAGATGAACTGTAACTGCAGAATGTCCTTTACGTGAATCTGAAATATTGTGTGCAAGTACAGCAAGTAATTGGGAAGGGAAATAGAATGAACGGGTGGTCATTAATGGAAGGGCCATGGAGTATAAAAACAGTGAGGTCTTGCTGCATTTATATCAGACATTGGTGAAACTACATCAGAAATATTATGTCTGCCATTGGTCTTGCTACTCTGGGAGGGACATGTTTGCATTGGAGGTTATTCAAAGAGGCTGACCAGGTCCTCTACTGAGGACAGGGTGAGGAGGTTGGACCCTGTACTCATCAGAGTTTAACAGAATGAAAGATGATGCTAATAAGTTTCCCTTCATGGGGAAACTTAGGACTGGATAAAGAGAAATTACTTTTAGATGAAGCATTTCTTTTGAGGGTTGTTGGTCTTTGACCCAGACCCTGCATTAAATGACTCTGCCACAGTGAGAGTATACAAGGCAGAGTTAGGTCTTGGATCCACAAGGAGTTGAGGGGTGGAGAGGGTGACAAAGAAGTGGAGGCTACCATCTTACTGAATGGTGGAACAGCCTTAATGGAACAGCTCTGACTGGTTTATATCTTTCCACCATTGTTTTTTCTGTCCAATCCCAACGTTCTGTAATTTTGTCTTTAAATTTCCATTTTTCTCCTCAATACAGCATTTGATCCCCCTATTTTAATGGCTCCTTCAAGTCAGTCAGCTTATGTGAAGGATTTTGGCATTGTGCAAGACTGGCACAGAAATACAAGTTGCTGTTTGACCTTCTCAAAGGAGGCCATGTCAACAGTCAGTAACATTAAGCTGTGTAACCTGTGAGCCCTGAGTAACACAGTGCCAGCCTCCCTTTCACTGGCATCAAGTCCCACTTGGTGTCTTTTTCTGATCACTTGTGTAACTATTTTTTGCTTTCAGCTCAAACAGGAATTCTTTCGTGCAAGAATAACAGTTGGAGGGAAGTCATGCTATAATCTTGCATGTCATCTTCAGTCATCCACTTTCTTACTATAAGTCTTTTAGAATGGGTGTGACCTTTTGCTGGATATTATTGCAATTCCCTCACTGTGTGGGTATGTGGGAATGGAGATTTTTGCTATTGTTTCTGGATTAACTGCTTAAATGTTCGGCTTTGGAACCCAGGTTCACACCAAGTTGCAAACACTGATACCTATCCATGAATCCAAATTCAGCTCCGATCTGTTTCACTATTCAATAAGATCATGGCTGGTATGATGTGGGCCTTGGTTCCACATTCCTCTTGCTAATAACAGATTATCTTCCACTTGTTGCAATCCACAAACTTGCTAAAACAATTTAAACTATATGCACACTGGTTACTTAAGATAAGTTTTAATTAACACTACAGTGACAGCAAGTTACTTTCTAGACACGTCATTTTACGAAGTTTAGAAAAAACTATCTAGTCAAATATGATTTGTTTATTGTATCTACACCACCTGTAGAACTTCACTGCACTCATCCAGTCACGTTTTACCTGAATTAACAGACAGGTTGCTTATACTCCGTGTTGAACCTTGACTTGGTCAATCAGGCTTCTTATTGGGCAACAATAGTCACTTTTTTTCTAGTCAGACTGAGGGTTATCCCTCTGTTTGTACTATGGAAATTATGGAGTGAAACTGGTTCAAATGAATATCTGTATAGTCAATCCCTATTCTGTTATTTTGTGCTTTTGAATTTTTCCTGTAGCCACCAGCTTATGGAAGTAGGAGTGGGGAGAGGACTCGAGCAATATTTCCCCCTAACTGTGGGCGGTGATAGTACTCTACATCTCAATAGGAGGAGGAAGTCTTGTCCATCTAGACGTCATGTATACCCCAGTATGGACTGCAACTTGCAGACCTTTCTGTAGGAGATCTCTCTGTAATTCACAACATTTGATGCAGTTACTGATTTTCTTCCATTTGTCTTGGAGGCGAACAAGAATTTTTTTTTGTGATTTGAATTTGACCAGATTGAAAGTTTAATTATCAATAAAAGTAACCAAGTATCATAAAACAAATAGATTAATTACAGGAGGTATAAACACTCATTGATCATTACTTTTTATTTTTAAAAAAAGTGTAAAATTAAGCCAATAATTTTGCAGAACAAGTTCTTCCCAAACTTGAATTAAAAGAGTCATCACCCTCTCACTACTCCACCAGCCCTTTCAAACTAGATCATCCATATTCGTGTGGTTTGATGCATCATGTTCCTCAACATCACTTGGCATCTGGAAAAACAACACACAGTCATCAGGTTTCTCCGTGGATCTATTCTGGAAGTACTCTATCCTGTAAACAGAGCTTTAAAATTAAGACTTCCAGAATACACAGTGGTCTTGATGGGATAGGTCAGTAGTGCACATCAATCAAAGGTTAGTGTAAAGTTGACTCAAGTTTCTGAGCCCTATACATACATTTAAATATGAAGTAACATTGTGCTGACATAGTTCAGTGAATCATGTGATGGGAAACACTGAAACTGACACCAACATCCTGTTTCTTCCAGGCCAGCAATTACAGGAATGATTAGTTCCAATGTAAATGGCCGTGTACTACACTTTTAAAGACCATACCTTTAGCCAAAACATCACTGAAACCAGAAGGAAACGAACATTTCAAGTGAAAACCAGAATCCACAAGCCTGCACAAAATCTGATGCAGTTTTGGAAATATGAGAAGCATTGCTTTAAAAAAAATATTTAAATGGAAAATAATCTGTCAGTGATTAAAATAGAGTTTACTTGATAGTGCATTGTTTGAAATTCTGGACAAATTAAATTCACAACCGCTAAATCAGTTCAAATCCACACCCTCAACTTTTAGTAACATTAAATATCCTTCAGTGTTTGAAAGCTTCAAATGACTGAACAGGAAAGGAATTGTTTGCTTTCAGCTATCTCCGAGTTATGCAAATATTAACAGCATTTTAAAAGCAAAACAACCAAGCGTTTGACAAAAGAGTATGGAGTAAATTATTTGTAAAGCCCACATCTAAATTCCAGCAACAATTCTAATTCTGACCAAAAATAAAGGTTTAATTTACAAATAAGTGAAATGTAATTTTAATGCCACATTTTCTTGTTTCCTCATTTTCTTGTAGACTGCTCCACAGATATGGATGAACTAGCTCAAGGCTCCATGATGCCCTCAAATAAAATAGTTTGCAGGAATTACTTATAAAAAAAGTTTACAAACTGTTTGTACTTTAACAATGCAAAACTTATACAATTACATTTCTACCACAGGGGTTTACTGAGAAGTGAAAAACCCCAGTTATGTGTTAATTTGGCTGCAATGTCCTCATAGCTCCTCCTAGTTAAGCATTTAAATGTCCCTTCATAATCACACAGGAAGTGCACATTTACTGTTAATAATAGAAGGTCATGGAAAGGATTCAGTCCCACTGAAAGCTAGCTTTAATAAAAATCATGAAATCATTATCAATCATTGCAAAACAAAACCCCTCTGATTCACCAATGTCCTTTAGGGAAGGAAATCTGATCATAGCTGGTTTAGACTACACGTGACTCCAGACTCACAGCAATGAGGTTGACTCAACTGCTCTCAAGGCCAGAATTGCTGCTGTAGGACACTATCAGCAGGTTTGCTCAGTTGACTGGATGGTTGGTGAATGATGCCAACATATCGATAGTAGTGGCTACTGGAGTGAACAACGCTATCAACATGGGTTCAAATCCCATACCTGCAGAGGTTACCATGAAAGATTCTTCTCAACCTCCACCTCCACCTTCACCTTCCCCTCCCCCTCCCGAGGCATGGTGACCCTCAGATTAAATCTCCACCCATCATCTCTCTCTCGGTCCAGTCTGACTATGGTGACTTTTACACCTTCTATAATATTAACAGTAAATGAGCAGAGCTCTTTTAATTCAGCAATTTATAAAAGATTCAAGGTGAAATTATTCTTTACCAATACTGACTGCCTTTCCAAACCAGCAGATACGAATTCCTGTTGCTTGGTCTCCAAATCATCTTTCACCTTATCCATAGTAGCAAGAATCGACAAGTACAGGTGGGTAGCGTGCCCATTCAGCTGCTTGGATTGTCTGGAGATTAATTCAAGTGTCTCCTTGAGAACTAAACCGGGTGCAGAAGGAGATCAGAGAAGCAGCAATGAATGTCGCAAGCATAGCTAATCAATACACAAATAAAACCTCACAGATGCTGGAAATTCAAATCAAAAGCCAAAAGAAATGTTGGGAGATACTCAGCAGGTCGGGCAGCATCTGTGGACAGAGACAGACAGCATGAAATGCTGGGTCAAACATTTCAGGCCAGCGAGCTTTGATCAGACCCCAAGTATTAACTCCTGCTTCTCTCTGAACCAAAGAAATACAGTTAGCACTTTGTGTCTGATGCTGCCAGATCTGCTGAGTTTCTCCAGCATTCTCTGTTTTGATGACTCGTAGGAGATCGCTTTAAAATTTGAACATCATGCTGGAAGTGCACACAAAATTGAGCAGAATTTTAAGAAATTATTTTATGTCGTGAAAATCATTCACACATTTGGTAAATGTTGGAATAAGTGTTTGGTCATCTCTGATTGAGATTTCATTTTCATTTATTGGCTCTTTGTGAAACACCTTTGAATGTTTTCTAGATTATGCAAACTGTTGTGATGTTTAAAACTGAAGAATGATGATTCTATCACCAGTTAATTCTTGTAAGACAGAAGATTGATTTTTTTTTAGAAAAAAGGTTTCAATAAGAAGTTGATTTATTATTTTGCTTCACTGTGTTATTTCACAGCCTGAGACAAACTGACCATCCCAGCAGGAAAGCGAGTGACACATCACTAACACACAGAAAGCATTCTCCCCGTGTCTGCGTGGGTTTCCTCTGGGTGCTCCGGTTTCCTTCCACAGTCCAAAAATGTGTAGGTTAGGTGAATTGGCCATGCTAAACTGCCCGTAGTGTTAGGTGAAGGGGTAAATGTAGGGGAATGGGTCTGGGTGGGTTGTGCTTCGACGGGTCGATGTGGACTTGTTGGGCCGAAGGGCCTGTTTCCACACTAAGTAACCTAATCTAATCAGTCAGTGAATCACTTTACTTCGGAGATAGTTAAAATTGAGTGGGACAAGGGCAATCAGAGAAGCATAACCAAAGGAGTTAATTACTGCTGTGTCAGCATCTCACTGAATATCAGCAGAAAACTTAAGGGGGTTGATTGGCCTTGTCCCATTCCTATTCAATTCATGCTTTAAACCAGTACCAACCGACAGTACCTAAGGAGAGGGAACAACAATGACCCTTTTGCTTTGAAAAGAGTAAAAGGTAGAATCCTCTGCCAATAATGTTTGGTTTTACGAGTCATTCTGAGGGGGAGAGCAGATAAAGGGAGTTGTAGATGAAGTGCAGAGTTCCGTGCTCCTGAAGGATTTATACCTGGCGTGGCACTGCTCATCGAGTGGAGCAGGTATTCTCCGGATTTTAGCACACTCGCAGTCAGCTCCCGGTGTTCCTTAATGTCATTCCTGAAAGCCTGTGAGGGAGGACACACAAAACACATTCCACCATTGCATTCACTTTCCAGCAGATCAATGTTTTATTCTGTAAGAGCACAGTCTACTCACTTGGTGACTGATCATTTAATCTTAACGTCACACACTCCCTCCCCCCACCATCTCCCCTCACCCTCTCACACTCCCCCCCTCCACACCCTCACATACTCTCCCCCCGCACCCTCACACACACTCCCCCCGCACCCTCACATACCACATCCCCATCTCCCCTCTCACACACACTCCCCCCCCGCACCCTCACATACTCTCCCCCCGCACCCTCACATACTCTCCCCCCGCACCCTCACACACACTCCCCCCGCACCCTCACATACTCTCCCCCCGCACCCTCACATACTCTCCCCCCGCACCCTCACATACTCTCCCCCCGCACCCTCACACACACTCCCCCCGCACCCTCACATACTACATCCCCATCTCCACTCACCCTCACACACACTCCCCCCCGCACCCTCACACACCACCACCCCACCTCCCCCCGCACCCTCACACACCACCTCCCCCCCACACCACCTCCCCATCTCCCCCCACCCTCACTCTCCAACACCCTCACACACTCTCCCCCCATCCTCACTCTCCCCCAACACCCTCACACACCACCTTCTCCACATCATCATACCACCTCCCCCCACACCCTCACATACTCTCCCCCCACACCCTCACACACCACCTCCCCATCTCCCCCCACCCTCACTCTCCCCCAACACCCTCACACACCACCTCCCTATGATTGACTGAGACCTGGCGATAATGACATTTGTCTCCGCTAATGTGTACCCTTCACACGATCCTCTGCAGAAACTCACCAAAGATCCTCAGACAGCACCTTTCAAACCCACAAACAGTTCCATCCAGAAGGACAAGGGCAGCTGATCCATGGGGACCCCACCCCATTCAGGTTCCCCTCTAAGCCACTCCCCATCCTGACTTGGAAATATATCGCCGTTCGTTCACTGTCGCTGGGTCAAAATCCTGAAATTCCCTCCCTAAGGCCAGCACATGGACTACAGCAGTTCAGGAAGGCAGCTCACCCCCACCTTCTCAAGGGGCAACTAGGGACAAGGCCCCAGCCAGTGACACCCACACCCAAACGTGAGTAAGAAACCGGAGATCCCAGTCTGACCTGAGATGACCTTATTGAATGGTGGAGCATGCCTGGGCAGTGGAGAAACATTTTGCTTACATCGACGATTGGTAACAATCTTAATTTTTTAAACCACAATGTGCAGTTTGATGGAGGGGAGCTGCTTACCATACATTTATCCAGGGAAGCCTTGATACTGTCCATTGTGGGCTGTGGTGGGATCCAGTTATCTGTGGTCTCTGCTACTTCATACAACCACTGGACCATTTCTTCAAGTTTAGTGCTAAAGCTCTATATGAACAAAAGAGCAGATCAGTCACATACAATTACAGAGAACACAAAGATGATTTGGATGGGAGCACAAGAGGTGCAGTTAGTAAGTTTGCAGATGACACCAAAATTGGAGGTGTTGTGGACAGCGAAGAAGGTTACCTCAGATTACAACAGGATCTGGGCCAATGGGCTGAGAAGTGGCAGATGGAGTTTAATTCAGATAAATGTGAGGTGCTGCATTTTGGGAAAGCAAATCTTAGCAGGACTTATACACTTAACAGTAAGGTCCTGGTGGGTGTTGCTGAACCAAGAGACCTTGGAGTGCAGGTTCATAGCTCCTTGAAAGTGGAGTCGCAGGTCGATAGGATAGCGAAGGCTGTGTTTGGTATGCTTTCCTTTCTTGGTCAGAGCATTGAGTACAGGAGTTGGGAGGTTATATTGCAGCTATATTGGATATTGGTAAGGCCATTTTAGAATATTGCATGAAATTCTGGTCTCCCTACTATAGGAAGGATGTTGTGAAACTTGAAAGGGTTCAGAAAAGATTTACAAGGATGTTGCCAGAGTTGGAGCTATAGGGAGAGGCTGAATAGGCTGAGGCTATTTTCCCTAGATAGTGAAGAAGGCGTTTGGTATGCTTTCCTTTATTGGTAAGAGTATTGAGTACAGGAGTTGTGAGGTCATGTTGTGGTTGTACAGGACATTGGTTAGGCCACTGTTAGAATATTGCGTGTAATTCTGGTCTCCTTCCTATTGGAAGGATGTTGTAAAACTTTGAAAGGGTTCAGAAAAGATTTACAAGGATGTTTCCAGGGTTGGAGGACTTGAGCTATAGGGAGAGGTTAAATAGGCTAGGGCTGTTTTCCCTGGAATGTCGAAGGCTGACCTTATAGAGGTTTATAAAATCATGAGGGGCTTGGATAGGATAAATAGACAAGGTCTTTTCGCTGGGGTCGGGGAGTCCAGAACTAGAGGGCATAGGTTTAGGATGAGAGGGGAAAGATATAAAAGAGACCTAAGGGGCAACTCTTTCACGCAGAGCAGTACATGTATGGAAGGAACTGCCAGAGGAAGTGGTGGAGGCTGGTACAATAGCAACATTTAAAAGGGATTTGGATGGGTATATGAATAGGAAGGGTTTGGAGGGATATGGGCCAGGTGCTGGCAGGTGGGACTAGATTAGGTTGGGATATCTGGTTGGCATGGATGGGTTGGACCGAAGGGTCTGTTTCCATCCTGTACATCTCTATGACTCTACGACACAGCACAGAAAAAGGTCATTCAGCCCATCCCATCCATGCTGGTGTTTATACACTGCTCTGCCTAGGACCATAAGAAACTACAGAGAGCTGTGAACACAGCCCAGTCCATCAGACAAACCAACCTCCCATCCATTGACTCCATCTACGCTTCTCAGTGCCTCAGGAATGCTGCCAACATCAAAGAGCCCTCCCACCCAGTGATACTCTCTCCTAACCAGAAGATATAAAAGCTTAAACGCACAAGCCAACAGATCAAAAACAGGTTCTTCCCCGCTGCAATTAGACTTCCTGAATGGATGTCTCAAATATTAAATTTAATAATGATCTAGCTCTTCATGCACCTTCTCTTTCACTGTAAGTGTATTCCTCGCTCTGTTCTCTTACCCTCATGCACTTTGTACTGCACACAACACAAAACCTTTCACTGTACTGAGGTACAAGTGACAATAATAAATCAAATCCAATCAAGTACTCTGTATGAGACCGGCCCCTATTCCATCTGACTTATCTCAGCCTGTCTTACTAACCCTTTTACTCTCACCCAGTTGCCTATTTTCATTTTGAAAGTATCAGAGCTGTTTGCCACATCCACATCCTGTAGTAGTGGGTTCCACATCCTCCTTACTCTCTGAGAAAGGTAATCTCTCTGTATTTCCCCGCTGAATATATTTGTACCTTGGTTGTATTTACAAACCCTAGTTTATGGTTCTCTAGCAGGTCAAAAGACTCTCTCAATACTGACCCTGTCTAACCACTTCAGAATGTTACATTCCACTTCAAACTCTAAAGCCTATTTAAAAAAAAGTAAACTTGCTCAATCTTTAATGAAACAAACAACTACATAAACTGAAGATCTGAAACAGAAACAGAAAGTGCTGGAGGAACTCAACAGGTCTGCCCAGTCTTTCACAGTTCGAAGCAATTAGCAAAGTCATAAACTCAACTTTTAACAATGTAAACCTCAAATTCTAAACTGAAACCATTGCGGCTGAATACTAACGTTTAGTTTCCTAGCTTGCCCAATCCAGTACATTTATACCAACAAGAAACAAGATTGATGTATTCTGCTTGTGTGAGGTATTTGAATGAAACATAGAACTTGGAAAAGAAATAACATTTTACCTGAATGTGAGCCAACAGATTGTCATTGTTCTCAGCTACTTGTTCAAAGGGCTGGTTGAATAGCAGTTGAGAACTGGACCATGTGCCCAACTTTTGAATAAATTCATTGGCCTTTTTTAAATCGGCGATTATATCTTCACACTGTGGATTCTTGGGTTGATTTCTGGGACTAATTCCCAGTTGGCAGTCTGACTGAGCAGCCTCAGTGTTGTTCTGTACAGTGAGGTTCCCCTCCGTACTGCCACTTGGACTGCCCATGCCCAGTCTCATCCCATTGGCTGCAAAGGCAGACTTGCTCTCCACGTGAACAGAGAGCTTCTCCAGTTGGTGGGCCAAGGCTTCCAATTCTTTCAGCTTATACGGGAGAGTGAGAAAATCCTCCTCACTGTCCCACTCTCTGTTTAAGGGCAGGATCTGCCTGGATAATGTGAAACCTTTAGGATCTTTCCCTGTGAGCAAGGGCTTGGAAAATTCCTCGTTTGAGCTGCTTGAAAGAAAACTGGAATCAACAACTGAAGTGACCTTGGCCCAGTCAGGATTGGCCCGGTTCAGGATGCCTTCTGTCTTATTCCTCATAGAACTCTCCAGAAAGGTGTTTGGATTAATACCAGCTTTGGGCGATCGACTGGAGAGCCAATAAGACGGCCGGTTGTGCAGGCGGAGGGAAGTGGAGGAAGAATATGGAGTGTACACATGATCCTCTATGTAGCTAGGATGGCCCCAGGTGATGTTAGCAGCACTGCTGGGGTTAGACTGGGAGATAGGCAGTGACGACAAAGCGTTTGTAATCAATGTATTTGACAGGGAGGGTATCGGACTGTCATCCACGATCCCTGAATCTTTTAGATAGGAGTCAGAGGTCATGTCGTCATCATCGTCATCTAAGTTGTCCCTGGAGCTCATGTGCCCTGGTCTTAAGGGATACGTAAAATCCAGTAGAGCTTGGTATTCCTCGTCAGGGTCCCAGTCTGGGGAGGTGCGGTCTCGAACCGCCCTGAAGGAATCTGATTGCCTCATGGCGCAGTATTCTGAGAAACAAGGCGTGACCTCTTTCTCACGCAGCGCCTTATGGGTAGAGCCTGGTGTGCCAAGGCTGCCAGTCGAAGTTTGGCCCAATGAGGTATATCTGTCCACATTGACATCGGGTGAGGTATATCTACCCACGTTGATGTCGTGTGAGCTTAACGTAGCTCTCCTTTTCGGTACACACTGAGAGAAAGCAGACGTATCGAGGCAGGTGCTATACCTCACAGTGGACAGACACCTCCCATTGAGGGGTTTCTCAGCCTCCAGGTGTTTGAGTGACCGGGATAACCTATCAGTAGATGCCATTATGTTCGGGTCAGACCTCCCAACAGGTTCATACACTCGAGATACAGAGAGTGGTGAGGATTCTGACTGGTATGTACGATACGGGGAATGTACAGAGTCAGAGAAGAGAGAGAACATCTCACTGCCATCCCATCTTTCTGATGGAATCCCTCTCGTATATCCAGAATAGAGATTGGAATATCTTTTACTCTGCTCCTGCATATCAGCTCACTGGAAAACAAGACAAGTGAGGGAAATATTAAAGATATTTGTCCCCTATAGCAAGCATCAACTTTTCAGACAACAGTTTCCATGTTTATACATTCACAGAACTTCACTGAACATAGCCACCATGGTTTGGAGGAGACCATTCATCCCATCCAGTCTGTGGGCAACACTGGAAGGGCCAGCATGTATTGTTCATCTCTTTGGACTGAGTGGTGTGCTCAACCATGTCAGAGGGCATTTAGGGGCGAACCACATCGCTGTGGGTCTGGAGTCACATGTGAGCCAGACCAGGAAAAGGTGGCAGATTCTCTTCCTGAAGGACATGAGCAAATCAGATGTGGTCAGTTTCTTCACAATGAATGATGACACTTTCGCGATTGGCTTTACAGTCCAGACTTTATGAGATCAGATTAGATTCCCTACAGTGTGGATTAATGAACTGAATGTAAATTAAACTGAATTAAATCTACATACCACCATAGGTCAAAACTATCCGCAGAGTGGGATGGCAACCCAGAGTGTACGTCTGAACAAACACAAAACCAGAAATTGCTGCAAAAACTCAGCAGCTCTGGCAGCATTTGTGGAGAGAAGTCAGAGTTAACATTTCAGGTCCAGTGATCGTTCTGAAGAAGTCTGAACCTTAGGATTACTGGCCCAGTGACATTGTCAGAAGGCCACAACTCACTCTCACTGTTCAATCATTATAGAATCCCTACAGTTTGGAAACAGGCCACTCAGCCCAACAAGTCCATACTGACCCTCCAAACAGTAACCCATCCAAACAAATCCCCCTACCCTATTACTTTACATTTCCCCTGACTAATGCACCTAACCTACACATCCCTGAACACTACGGGCAATTTAGCATGGCCAATTCATCCTGACCTGCACATTTTTTGGACTGTGGGAAGAAACCGGAGCACCCGGAGGAAACCCCCGCAGACACGGGGAGAATGTGCAAACTCCACACAGACAGTTGCCAGAGGCTGGAATCGAACCCGGGTCGTAGGTGCTATGAGGCAGCAGTGCTAACCACTGAGCCACTGTGCCGCCCTATATGTAAACAGCACCAGATGTAGAGTGAAGTTTTTGTAACAACCTGGTGACTTGCATAGCGATTTCTTTCACTCCAGAGAACAGAGAGAAACAGACAGAGATTGAAACAGAATGAGGGAGAGGAAAAAGAACACCTTTAGAGAAAGAGGGAGGTAAAAGCCAATTAGGAAGAGACTGCACTGACAATCTCAACTTCAGGAAAAGCTTCCTTCAAGAAACAAAAAACTCAAACAATAGCAGTTAACTGTGACAAACACAGGAAGTTCAGGATTGCATCAGGTTAAACAGAAAGGCCAATAAACTTGCCAGAAATACAGTAAAAGGAATTCTGAAAATTGGGAGGATTCTAGAATACATCAAAGGAGGACCAAGAAACAGAAAGGAAAGGGAAAATTGAATTTGAGTGCAACCTACAAAATCCATACTGTATGGACTGTAAACACCTCTATGGGAACAGAAAAAGGAAACATCTGGCTAAAGTGAAGATTAAGGGCAGAGTCAGGAGAATTTATAATGGGGAATAGAGACATTGGCAGAGAAGCTAAATGTTTATTTTGTGTCTGTTTTATGGAGGAAGGTACAAAAATTAGAGATGTTTCTAATCCCAGAATCAGAGATGCAAGTGATTAGGGAGAATGAGAAGTTGAAGAAAATTAGTTTTAGTCAAAAGACTGTACTGGACAGGTCAGTGGCCAGGGAGATGTCACTGAGACACTTTCCTGATTGGGGAATCTCTAACCAAGGGGATGCCATTAGAGTTCAAGAGAGGGGACCATGTTTTACTCAGGGAGTTGCCAGAATTCTTTACCTCAGAGAGCTGTAGAGAATCAGTCTTCAAGGTGCATATGTTTAAGATTGAATTAGCAGGGCAGTGTGATGAACTGGCTGGCTGGCCTACTCCTGTTCCTATTGTTAGCGAGTGACTGTGTTTATGCACGAGAGTGAATTTAAAGCCCAGTTTAGTTTGGATTGTTCATGTTCGTAATTAACTTGCCAACTGGACACAAAATTGGCTTGACAGTAGGAAACAGAGGGTGGTGGTGGAAGGTTATTTTTTGGACTGGAGGCCTGTGAGCAGTGGTGTTCCACAGGGATCAGTACTGAATCCCAATGTTGTTTGTCACTTGTATAAATAATTTGGATGAGAATTTGGGAAGCATAGTTAGCATGTTTGAGGAGACACCAAAAGTGGTGGCATAGTGGACAGTGAAGAAGATTATCTAATATTGCAAAGAGATCTTGGTCAATTGGACCAATGGGCTGAGGAGGTGCAGATAGATTTTATGTTGGAGAAATGTAAGGTATTGCATTTTAGGAAAACAAACACAGGCAGGATTTATCCAGTCAATGGTAGAGCCCTGGGGAGTGTTGTAGAGCAGAAGGAACCAAGGGGTTCAGGGACATAATTTCTTTAAGTTTGTATTCCCAGATGGACAGGGTGGTTAAGAAGGCATTTAGCACACTTGCCTTCATTGCTCAGACCGTTTCAGTATATGAGTTGGGACATCATGTTGAGGTTGTACAGGATATTAGTGAGGCCATTTTTGCAGTACTGCGTGCAGTTCTGGTTGCCCTGCTATAGGAAGGATATTGTTAACTTGGAGAGGGTTCAAAACAGATTGACCAGGACGTTGCCGGGACTGGAGATTTTGAGTCATAAGGAGAGGCTGGATAGGTTGGGAGTTTTTTTTCACTGGAGCACAGGAGGTTGAGAGATGGCCTTAATAAAGTTTATAAAATCATGGGGGCTATTGGTAAGGTGAACAGCAAATATCTTTTCCATGGGATGGGAGTGCTCAAAAGTGGAAGGTTTAGTTTTAAGGTGAGAGGAGAAAGATTTTGAAAGTACATGAGGGACAACCTTTCCACACACAGAGGGTGGGTCACGTGTGGAATAAACTGCCAGAGGAAGTGGGAGATGCAGCGACAGTTCCAACGTTATAAAGACACTTGGGCAGCTACATACAAGAACAGGAAAGGTTGACAGGGACATGGTGCAAGTGCAGGTAAGAGGGACGAGGTTAGTTTGAGAAACCTAGCTGGTGTGCAGAAGTTGGATTGTAGGCTCTGTTTCTGTGTTGTATGACTCTATAACAACCTGTTTCTTTAAAAAGACAGTGAAGAAATACATTTGGTCAGCCAGAAGAATGTTTCTATTTCTTACCAGTTTTGAGCTGGCTGGTGAAGTAAAACTCCTGAATTGACTCTGTTAGTGGGCGATCAATCTTCAGTCTGCTAAGAACTCTCCTAACGTGATTTTCAAGCTGATAGAGTAAATAAACAACTGGGACATTTTTCTTCGGCATTTGCGACCAGCTATCCTTCATTTAAATATTGATGGGTTTGGTCAGCATTCACAGTTCATGGAGATAAACGTAGTTAAAGGACAGCAACGGAGAGACGTTTAGACCAATCTGCTCCCAGCTCAGTATAATCCCATGAAGCAAACCTCTCAGACTTGCTCCGAGCTGGAATGTAAGGAAGGAGTTGAATCTTCAGGCCCTTCGAGGTCTATACCGGCAACATTAATGACTGCTGGCATTTTCTGAAAGGGTCAAAATAACATGTAATTAATTATATTGCATCTCTAGAACAGAAACCGACCATTCGGCCCAACTGGTCTGTTTAAACTCAACACAATCCTAAACCTAAGCTCGCAGTGAGCAAGTGAAGCAAGGAAATGTAGCAGCTTTAACTGAGGAGCAGGGCGTTGTTCAGGAACAGTAACAAGTGAAACACACCAGAGGGCAGTAGTGTACAGACGGGGAGAGAGGTTTGAAGGCTGGGGAGAGAGGGCAGCAGAGTAATTAGAATGGCCACAGGGAATACAGAGTAACAAACACTCCTGCTGATATTGGAGAGAGAGGTCACAGTGGAAAGGGTGCAGATACAGTGGGAGAAAGAAGATCAAGAGGAACTTTTTAAAATGAAACAGGAGTTTGACGTTTGGACTGTCTTTGTTTCTTAGGGAGTCAGAGTGATGAATTTGAGGCAATCAGTTAAGAGGTTGCTGTGCTGTGAAATTCTTTATCAAACACAGTAGGGGAACAACTGAAACTGAAGAAGATTCAGGACCATGGGGGTAAAAGCAAGACAGTAACTTTATCTCTGGATTGTTCTGTCACAGAGCTAGCACAGAAACAATGGGAGGAGCAGCTCCTGCTAGATCAGATAATAAATCTAAACAATAGAGAAACTACAAAATAGGAGCAAGAGTAGGCCATTCAGCCCTTTGAGCCTCTCCCACTATTCAATATGATCAAGGCTGATCATCCAACTCAGTCCCCTAGTCCCACTTTCTCCCCAGTATCCTTTGATTTCCATAACCTTAAGGAGTTGAACACCAATGGGAGGGGGGTCTGGGGTTTACAGTATTGGCCGGGGGGGGGGGGGGGGGGGGGGGGAGGTCTGGGGTGAACAGTATTGGCCGGGGTGGGGGAGGGGTCTGGGGCGAACAGTATTGAGGGATCTGGGGTTAACAGTACTAGTGGGGGGGGGGTCTGGGGTTAACAGTATTGGCCGGGGTGGGGGAGGGGTCTGGGGCGAACAGTTTTGAGGGATCTGGGGTTAACAGTATTGGTGAGGGGGGGGGGTCTGGGGTTAACAGTATTGGGGGGGTCGGGGGTTAACTGTATTGGCGAGGGGGGGGTCTGGGGTTAACAGTATTGGGGGGGTCTGGGATTAACAGTATTGGTGAGGGGGGGGGTCTGGGTTTAACAGTATTGGTGGGGGGGGTCTGGGTTTAACAGTATTGGCGAGGGGGGGGTCTGGGGTTAACAGTATTGGGGGGGTCGGGGGTTAACTGTATTGGCGAGGGGGGGTCTGGGATTAACAGTATTGGTGGGGGGGGGTCTGGGTTTAACAGTATTGGCGAGGGGGGGTCTGGGGTTAACAGTATTGGGGGGGTCGGGGGTTAACTGTATTGGCGAGGGGGGTCTGGGATTAACAGTATTGGTGAGGGGGGGGTCTGGGTTTAACAGTATTGGCGAGGGGGGGGTCTGGGGTTAACAGTATTGGTGGGGGGGGTCTGGGGTTAACAGTATTGGGGGGGTCGGGGGTTAACTGTATTGGCGAGGGGGGGTCTGGGATTAACAGTATTGGTGGGGGGGGGTCTGGGTTTAACAGTATTGGCGAGGGGGGGTCTGGGGTTAACAGTATTGGCGAGGGGGGGGTCTGGGGTTAACAGTATTGGGGGGGTCGGGGGTTAACTGTATTGGCGAGGGGGGGTCTGGGATTAACAGTATTGGTGGGGGGGGGTCTGGGTTTAACAGTATTGGCGAGGGGGGGGTCTGGGGTTAACAGTATTGGGGGGGTCGGGGGTTAACTGTATTGGCGAGGGGGGGTCTGGGATTAACAGTACTGGTGAGGGGGGGGTCTGGGTTTAACAGTATTGGCGAGGGGGGGGGGGTCGGGAATCTAGCTGCAGCGGGTGGGAGATTTCCCTGAGGGACAGTAAGGACCAGATTGGCTCTTTATGACAATCGACGACCATTTCCTGAGAAGCTGCAAGAGCCCAATGGTGGAGTGGTAGTGTCCCTACCTCTGGACCAGGAGAGCCTGGCACCAGTCCGACCTGCTCCAAAGGCGTGTGACAGCATTGCTGAATTCGAAAATCTGACCCAGAGATGTGGTTGTTAATTCGAACCCAGGAAGCCCGTACAAACAGAGGGTGGTAATGGCCACTCGCCACCTTCTCTCCCCCTGGGATCGCTCAGCTCACATACATTTCACACAGTTAACAAACCGTGGAGTGGGAATAATGTTAATCTCTGGACATGCTCCAAAATTAGAAGACCTTCCACTCTAAAGGAACTACCACCCACTGAGGGGGGACTGCCCACGAGAATGGTTGCCATGCAAAATGATTTTTTTGTTACCAAACAGCGACTGGCCTTTCCACTTGCAGCTGCTCTCTCAGCCTGCGCTGGCACACCGGATACCAGGCTCCTATCGAACAGCTTCATTAACACTTGAATGGTACAGACCAACAAAAGAGTCTCTTTACTGAGGAACAGGGCAGTAACACTGCCTTCCCAGGAGCCCTCAGCTATGTCACGCAACAAGTTCAGACACGCCTGGCCCTGGATTCCAGTCTGTGTACAGGGGGAACGTGGGAGCAGCAGCACCAGCCAATCCCAGCTAGAGACAAATCCAACTTGGGACTGCTCCAAAACCAAATCGCTCCATTTCCAATTTGTTCAAAATGCCAGAAACCATCAGAACCAAAGCAATTCATCCAAAAAAAAAAGCTGTCGCTTCTCACAGGAGCATTCAAATTGGATACAGAACTGGCTCAAAGGTAGAAGACAGAGGGTGGTGGTGGAGGGTTGTTTTTCAGACTGGAGGCCTGTGACCAGTGGAGTGCCACAAGGATCGGTGCTGGGTCCACTACTTTTTGTCATTTACATAAATGATTTGGATGTGAGCATAAGAGGTACAGTTAGTAAGTTTGTGGATGACACCAAAATTGGAGGTGTAGTGGACAGCGAAGAGGGTTACCTCAGATTACAACAGGATCTGGGCCAGATGGGCCAATGGGCTGAGAAGTGGCAGATGGAGTTTAATTCAGATAAATGCGAGGTGCTGCATTTTGGGAAAGCAAATCTTAGCTGGACTTATACACTTAATGGTAAGGTCCGAGGGAGTGTTACTGAACAAAGAGACCTTGGAGTGCAGGTTCATAGCTCCTTGAAAGTGGAGTCGCAGGTAGATAGGATAGTGAAGAAGGCATTTGGTATGCTTTCCTTTATTGGTCAGAGCATGGAGTACAGGAGTTGGGAGGTCATGTTGCGGCTGTACAGGACATTGGTTAGGCCACTGTTGGAATATTGTGTGCAATTCTGGTCTCCTTCCTATTGGAAAGAATTTGTCTTTAACCCTGTATTCAGCATTCAAATTCAACCTTCCAAATTGAATCACTTTGCATTTCTCCATCTGTCACTTCCCAGCCCTGCTCTGCATCCTGTCAATGTCATGTTGTAGCCTGCAACAGCCCTCTGAATAGGTTAGACTAGATTCCCTACAGGAAACAGGCTCTTCAGCCCAACAAGTCCACACTGACCCTCTGAAGAGTAACCCACCCAGACCCATTCTCCTCTGACTAATGCACCTAACATTATGGGCAATTTAGCATGGCCAATCCACCCTAACCTGCACATTTTTGGACCGTGGGAGGAAACCGGAGCACCCAGAGGAAACCCCCGCAGACATGGGGAGAATGTGCAAACTCCACACAGTCGCCAGAGGCTGGAATCGAACCCAGGACCCTGTTGCTGTGAGGCAGCAGTGCTAACCACTGAGCCACCGTGCTGCCCCGTCAACACTATCTACAACACCACTGACCTTTGTGTCATCAGCAAACTTACTTACATACCCTTCCACTTCATCCAAGTCATCTATAAAATCTACAAAAATCAGGGGCCGAGAACAGATTCCTGCAGGATATCACTCGTCACCAACTTCCAGGTGAAATACTTTCCATCCACCACCACTTTTGGCCAGCCAATTCTGTATCCAGACAGCCAAATTTCCCTGTATCCCATACCTTCTAACTTTCTGAATGAGCCTACCATGGGGACCCTTATCAAAGGCCTTACTGAAATCTACATACACCACATCCACTGCTCGACCTGAGTCAACTTGTCTCCTCACTTCCTCAAAGAACTTAATAAGGTTTATGAGACACGACCTGTCCCTCACAAAGCATGCTGACGATCTTTAAATCCTCTCTCAGAATCCTTTCCAATACTTTGCTTATCACAGACGTAATACTGACTGGTCTGTAATCCCCAGAGATTGCCCTATTCCCTTTCTTGAACAGAGGACCAACATTCGCCTCCCTCCAATCAGCTGGTAGTACACCAATGGAGAGTGAGGATACAAATATCTTTGCCAGAGGCACAGCAATCTCATTCCTCACTTCCCTTAGTAACCTAGGACACATCTGGTCCTGCCCTGGAGACTTATTTATCTTGATGGTTCCCAGAATTTCCAGCATATACACTTTCTTAATATCAATCTGCTCAAGCCCATTAACCTGGCCCATGGTATTCACAAGGTCCCTCTTTCTAGTGAATACTGAAGAATAAACTCATTTAGGGCCTCCCATACCTCTTCAGACTTCGGGCCAAGTTCCCTCCATTACCTCTGATCGGCCCAACACTCTCTCTGTTCATCCTCTTATTCCTCACAAATGTGTAGAAACGCCTTTGGGTTTTCCCTCATCCTTCCTGCCAAGG
This sequence comes from Chiloscyllium punctatum, assembly GCF_047496795.1. Lineage (NCBI taxonomy): Eukaryota > Metazoa > Chordata > Chondrichthyes > Orectolobiformes > Hemiscylliidae > Chiloscyllium > Chiloscyllium punctatum. Next base: position 114,313,470 of record NC_092749.1, read on the forward strand.
CTTTTATGTGTCCCCTCATAGCTCTCTTTACGGGGGGGGGGGGGGGGGGGAAGAGAAAGAGAAAGACACCCAAAGAGAGAGAGAGACACCCAAAAAGAGAGAGAGAGACCCAGAGAGAGACAGACAGACAGACAAACTTAACATTTCATTTCATCGCAATCACAGTCTGCTGATCAATCCCAGACACTAACTCTGTTTCTCTCTGTCTCGTCACAGACCTGCTGAGTTTCTCCAGCACTTCCTGTTTCAGATCTCCCGCATCTGCAGTTTTTGGCTTCACTAATAACCATGCCAATATCACGATTCTCTTAATCTTTTTAGCTCGCAAGAGGCCTGAGATTTTAAATTAGTTGAAATTTTTGGAACTGAGTTCCAACCATTTACATGTGTTTCTTAACTTCAGGACTGCTTCCAATTTTTAAACTTGTTTTAGACTTCACACCCACCTGAAATAGTTTCTCTTTCTCTCGATCTGTTCCTCTTAATGGTGCAGGAGGGAGGGGATCAGATTTTTGGGACAGTGGGACCGGTTCTGGGGGAGGTGGGACTATTACACATTGGACGGTCTACAACTGGGCAGGACTGGAACCAATGTCCTTGGGGGTGGCTTTTGCTAACACTGTTGGGGAGGGTTTAAATTAATGTGGCAGAGGGGTGGGAAACAAATAAGGAGGTTCATAGACAGGAAGGAGGCAGTACCTAAAGCCTGTAAGGAACTAGATAATGAAGTCAGCGTGACTAACAGGAAGAGGTGGCAGGGAGCACTACAGAGAGATCTGGGTGTTCAGGTCCATTGTTCCCTGAAGGTGGCAATGCAGATTGATAGAGTGGTCAAGAAGGCATACGGCATGTTTTCCTTCATTGGACAGGGCATTGAGTACAAGAGTTGGCAGGTCATGTTACAGTTGTATAAGACTTTGGTTCGGCCGCATTTGGAATACTGTGTACAGTTCTGGTCACCACATTACTCAAAGGATGTGGATGCTTTGGAGAGGGTGCAGAGGAGGTTCACCAGGATGTTGCCTGGTATAGAGGGTGCTAGCTATGAAGAGAGGTTGAGTAGATTAGGATTATTTTCATTAGAAAGACGGAGGTTGACGGGGGACCTAAACTGAGGCCTACAAAATCATGAGAGGGATAGACAGGGTGGATAGCAAGAAGCTATTTCCCAGATGGGGGACTCAGTTACATGGGGTCACAAGTTCAAGGTGAGAGGGGAAAAGTTTAGAGGAGATATACATGGAAAGTTCTTCATGCAGAGGGTGGTGGGGGCATGGAACACATTGCCAGCACAATAGCGTCACTTAAGATGTATCTAGACAGATACATGAATGGGCAGGAGCAGAGGGATACAGATGCTTAGAAAATAGGCGATAGGTTTAGATAGAGGATCTAGACCAGCACAGGCTTGGAGGGCCGAAGGGCCTGTTCCTATTCTGGAATTTTTTTTGTTCTGAAAAACTTTGATCAAATCAGTCCTTCATTTTCTAAAGTCCAGTGAACACACTCCTAATTTCTCAAAGCCACAAATATGAAAATCAAATGCCTTTATCAAGTTTGACAATCCCCGTTTCTAAGGCACTCCTGGGTTTCACAATGAAATGCAGTTTCCAAATGGACTAAGATGCTCAGACCGCTTAGCAACAACTTACAGCAGTGACATCCCACACGATGTGTCCACCCAGGTGGTTTAACGTTTCCTTGCAGGGCTCAATGTAAAAGGCAGCAGACACAAAGCAGTCAGTCTTAAAGTGCATCTTAAAGGAGGAGAATCAGCCAGATGGTTAGGGGAGGCAAGTTCAGAGTAAGGGGAGTGCCGAGCTGCAGACACAGGCAACAATGGGACTGACATTGCAATCTGGTATGTGGGGGAAGAGTCATTCAGGACGGAAACAGACCCTTCAGTCTGACTCATCCATGCTGACTATATAGTCTGGTCCCATTTGCCAGCATTTGGCCCATATCCCTCCAAACCCTTCCTATTCATGTACCTTCCCAGATGCCTTTTAAATGTTATAATTGTACCAGCCTCCACCACATCCTCAGGCAGCTCATTCCATACACACACCACCCTCTGCATGAAAAAGTAGCCCCTTAGGTCCCTTTTAAAACTTACCCCTCTCACCTTAAATCTATGCCCTCTAGTTCTGGACTCCCTCACTCTGGTGAAAAGCCCTTGGCTAATCATCCTGTCCATGCCCCTCATGGTTTTATAAACCCCTCAGCCTCCAATGCTCCAGGGAAATCACTCCCAGCCTATTCAGCCTCTCCCTGTAGCTCAAACTATCCAACCCTGGCAACGTCCTTGTAAATCTTTTCTGAACCCTTTCAAAGTTTAACATCCTTCCTATGCCAGGGAGACCAGAATTGCACACAATATTCCAAAAGTGGCCTCACCAACATGACCTCCCAATTCCTATTGTCGAGAGTGTGGTGCTGGAAAAGCACAGCAGGTCAGGCTGCATCCAAGGAGCAGGAGAATCGATGTTTCAGGCAAAAGCCCTTCATTCCTGATGATCTGCTGTGCTTTTCCAGCACCACACTCTCAACTCTGATCTTCAACATCCGCAGTCTTCACTTTCTCCTCCTCCCAACTCCCACACTCAATGCATTACCAATAAAGGCAAGCATACCAAACGTCATCTTCACCACCCTGTCTACCTGGGACTCCACTTTCAAGGAATTATGTCAGAGTTGGAGGAGTGAAGTGGTCTCACAGGACTGTGGGACTCAAAGGTCATATTTCCAAGTTAAGATACTTAACTAAGTGGGATGTGTGTCATGAGGAAGATATTAAAAGGCCTCAGGAGGATTAGACAGAGTTAGCGAATGGTCAAGAAAATGGCAGGTGAAATATAATGTAGAAAAATGTATCCACTTTGATGGCAAAAATAGACGTGCCAAATATTTTATAAAATGGGCAGAGGTTGGAAAGCGTAAATGTACAAAAGGAACCTTGTGCCCTTGCCAGTAAGTGACTGAAGGCTAACATACAGGTGCAGCAAACTGTTAGGAAGAGGAGTAAAATGTTGGTCTTTATCACAAGAGGATTTGAGTACAGGAGCAGCGACGTCTTGCTTCAGTTGTATAGGAGCTTGGTTAGACCGCAGCTAGAGTACAGGGCACAGGGTATGCCCTTATTTGGTTTTCCTTATCTCAGAAACACTAATATTGCCACAGAGGGAGAGGAGTGAAGGTTCCCGGGATGGTGGGACTGTCCTGTGAACAGGGATTGGACAAATTGGGCCTGGATTCTCGACAGTTTTGGAGAATGGCAGCAGAGATCTCAATGAAACTTACAAAATACTTCAAAGATATAGACAGGGCAAAACGCAGGTAAGATGTCTCCTTGACTGGGGAGTCCAGCGCATAGGAACATTGGAATTTGAAGCAGAAGTAGGCAATTCAGCCCTTCGAATCCACTCTGCCATTTTAACATGATCATGGCTGATCTTATCCTGGTCCCAACTCCACTCTCTGGCCTGCTCCCCATCGCCCTTTATCCTGCTGTTCATCAGAAACATATCCATTTCTTTCTTGAATCTGTTGATTGATTCTGCCTCCACAACCCTCTGAGAGAAATCCAGGAGGCACAGTTTAAAAATAAGGGAGATGCAACTTGGGTCTGAGATGAGGAGAAATGATTTTATTCAGAGAGCGGTGAACCTTCAGAATCCTCTAGCTCACAGGGGGCTGTGGCAGAGCTGCCAGAGAGTCTGTTTAAGGTGACAGACTGAGCTGACCTCAGGATGGGTCAGCCTGGGCCTGGACTCACGGGGGTATTGAAGAATAGGAGGGGGTCAGACTGAAACATAGAAAATTCTAGCAGGGCTGAACAAAATGATGCAAGCAAGCTGTTTTCCCTGGTTGAGGAGTCGAAAACTAGGGGACACCATCCCAGGAAACAGCCTGAGATCAGGAACCATTACTTCACTCGAACAGTGGTCAATGTGTGGAATTCACTGCCACAGAACACTGTGGAGACCTGGTCACGGAATATATTCAACACTGGGATTGGTCAATTCTGAGATACAAGAGGTCTCAATAGGGGATGGAGAGAAAACAAGACTACAGCATTGAAATACAAGATAGGCCACCATCAATGGCAGTGCAGGCTTGAAGGGCCGAATGGCCTGCTCTTGCCCCTAGTTTCTATGTTCTGTTTCTGATTATCAATGAGGTAAAAGGTTCTTGGGATGGGGTGGGGGGTGGTAAAAGGCTTTGAGGTGCTCGGTCAGCCATGATCCTATTGAATGGTGGAGCAGGCTGAATGGCCTCCTGCTGTTCATCTGCTCCATGTTTGCCCCAGTGATTGGGCAGAAACATGTTACCCTCCCACCAGAACAGAGTTCTCCAGCAGCTCATGATCGATTCTCAGGCCACTTCTGGGAGTAACTCAGGGAAAGCACAAACAAATCGAATGTAATTTCATCACAATGTTTTGTAATTCATCAAAATGCTCTCGATGGCTGTGGGCAAGAGGCAGCTGTTTGACTTACAAATCAGGAATCCTCCAAGTGGATAATGAAGAGTGTGCTGGCATTCCCATTGGCTGAAGGACACACTGCCAAGCTTGGACTTGTAAATTGACCAATGGGAGGCGGGAGAGAGAGGGGGGAATCTGGTGTCTGAGCACAGGGAGGTGACTCCATATTGCTGGGTAGACTGCCTCAGATGTCCTCAGACTCTGGATAGAGAGATCACTGGGCTGGCGCTGGGAATGTACACAGGCTGTGCAAACTACGGAAGATTGGAATCTCTCCACCCACCGATAGTCAGATAAACATGTAGCAACATGTCCCATAACAATAAGAGTACTTTAACATCCTGTACAGTTCTTGTTATTAATCCATGTGTTAATAAAACATTAATGACCTGCTTTCTTCAGAATTAGTTCTTAACCCTGTCGATATTAATCCAAACTCAAAGTGCATTCATCTAACACCTAACAGGGAATCCCTAAAGTGTGGATACAGGCCATTTGGCCCAACAAGTCCACATCGACCCTCCGAAGAGCATCCCACCTGCCCTATCCCTGTAACCCTGCATTTCCCATGGCTAAGCTGCTCAAATCTACACATCTTTGGACTGTGGGAGGAAACCGGATTACCCGGAGGAAACCCACGCCGACACGGGGAGAATATGCAAACGCCACACAGACAGTCGCCCGAAGCTGGAACTGAACCCAGGTCCCTGGCGCTGTAAGGCAGCAGTGCTAACCACTGAGCCACCGTGACACCCAACTTTAACAAGGCAAATCATCCCCCTGTGCTTTATGGGCGCAATTGTTAAAACAGGAATGGACACTGAGCCACTAAAGTTAGGTCAAGTGAACAAAAGCCCTGGGTCAGAGAGAGTTTTTTTCTGTTTCTGTCATGGGACATGGGCATCACTGGCTGGGCCCAGCATTTATTGCCCGTCCCTAGTTGCCCCTTGAGAAGGTGGGAGTGAGCTGCCTTCTTGAACCGCTGCAGTCCATGTGCTTTAGGTTGACCCACAATGCTCTTAGGGAGGGAATTCCAGGATTTTGACCCAGTGACTGAAGGAATGGTGATATATTTCCAAGTCAGGATGGTGAGTGGCTTGGAGGGGAACATACAGGAGGTGGTGTTCCCATGGATCTTCTGCCCTTATCCTTCTAGATGGAAGTGATCAAGGGTTTGGAAGGTGCTGTCTGAGGGTCTTTGGTGAATTTCTGCAGCGCGTCTTGTAGATGGTACACACTGCTGCTACTGAGTGTTGGTGGGAGAGGGAGTGGGTGTTTGTGGATGTGGTGCCAATCAAGCGGGGGCTGCTTTGTCCTGGATGGTGTCAAGCTTCTTGAGTGTTATTGGAGCTGTAATCATCCAGGCAAGTGGGGAGTATCCCATCACACTCCTGCCTTATGCCTTGTAGATGGTGGATAGGCTTTGGGGAGTCAGGAGGTGAGTTACTCACTGCAGGATTCCTAACCTCTGACCAGCCCTTGCACCCACTGTGTTTACATGGTGAGTCCAGTGAGTTTCTGGTCAATGGTAACCCCCAGGATGTTGATTGTGGGGTATTCAGTGACGGTAACACCTGCCAAGGGGTGGGTGTTAGATTGTCTCTTATTCACAATAAGTGATAAGGGAGACAGGACGCCAACTCGCAGAACACTTGCAGCGAACAACCCCACCGCCCTGTGGCTGACCACTTCAACTACCCCTCCCCCTCCCACTCCCACTCCGCCAAGGACATCAAAGTCCTGTGCCTCCTCCACCATCAAATCCAAGCCAGCCGATGCCTGGAGGAAGAACACCTCATCTTACACCTTGGGACCCACCAACCACACGGATCAATGTCGACTTGACCAGTTTCCTCATCTCCCCATTCTCCACCTCATCCCAGATCCAACCCAACTCAGCACCGCCCTCTTGAACCGTCTTCCTGTCCATCTTCCTTCCCACCTATCTGCTCTACCCTCCCCTCTGACCTATTACCATCACCCCCCACCTTCACCTACCTATCACTTTCCCAGCTACCTTCCCCCCCCAGCCACAATCCCAGCCCCACCCCCACCCTCCTATTTATCTCTCAGACTCCTTTTGCAATGCCCCACATTCCTAATGAAGGGCTTATACCCAAAACGTTGATTCTCCTGCTCCTCGGATGCTGCCCATTCTGCTGCGCTTTTCCAGCAACATTTTTCAGCTCTGACCTCCAGAATCTGCAGTCCTCACTTTCTCCTCTTACTTGTGGTGGTCGTTGACTAGTGTTTGTGGGGCATGAATGTTACTTGCCACTTGTCAGCCCAAGCCTGGGTATTGTGCAGATCATGTTGCATTCGATCACGGACTGCTTCAGTATCTGAGAAGTCGCAAATTAGTGCTAAACATTGCACAATCATCGGCGAACATCCCCACTTCTGACCTATTGATGAAGCAGCTGAAGATTGTCCATTTTGGCAGAAACAATTTCCCAATTTCCCATGAGACTCCATTTGCCCACTGCCTTAACCTATCTCTATCCCTTTGTGGGTTAATGTCCCCTTCACAATTCACCTTCCTATCTTTTGTCAACAATAAATTGAGTTCCTGCACCTTTGAAACCTTGATCCAAGTCATTTCTATAAATGGTAAAGAGTTGAGGCCCCAGTACTGACCCCTGGGGCACACTGCTTAGTGACATTGTACCAGCCTGAAAAAAGGACCCACTTATTCATACAGTCTACTGATGGTCAGGCCCAGGACACTATCCTGAGGAACTTCTGTGGAAATGTCCCAGAGTGACTCACCCCACCTAACATCCCAAAGAAATACATAAAATAGGAGACATAGACCATTCAGCCCCTCGTGCCTGTTTCCCCATTCAATAAGATCTCGGCTAATCGCTTCATTTTTCAGTCTTTGGTTTCATTCCCAACAACAACCTGACCACCTCGACCTTTGAAATATTTGGTGACCTGGTCCCCACCAACTTCTCAGACAGACAGAGTTCCAAAGTTGCATAATCCTCTGTGAGAAATGATTTCTCCTCATCCTCTCTCTCTCCTTCCCAAACTCAGTCCCATCACTTATCCGTCCCTCAGCATTATAGTCACCTCACTTACATAATCCAGTTACATCACTGGCGTCTACCCGACAATGTGGAAAATTGCCCAGGTATGTCCTGTACACAAAAGCAGGACAGATCCAACCCAGCCAAATCCCGTCCCATCAGTCTACTCTCGATCATCAGTAATGTGATGGAAGGGGGTCATCCACAGAGCTATCAAGCAGCACCCGCTCAGCAATAACCTGCTCAGTGATGCCCAGTTTGGGTTCCCCCAGGGCCACTCAGCTCCTGACCCCATTCCAGCCTTGGGTCAAACATGGACAAAAGAGCTGGATTCCAGAGGGGAGGGGAGGGGAGAGGGACAGCCCTTGACATCAAGGTTACATTCAATTGAGTGTGGCATCAAGGAGCCCGGGCAAAACTGGGATCAATGGGTATCAGAGGGCAAACACTCTGCTGGTTAGGGTTATTCCTGGCACTAGACTGTTGGAGGTCAGTTATCTCAGCTCCAGGACATCTCTGCAGGAGTTCCTCAGGGGAGTGTCCTCGGCCCAACCATCTTCAGCTGCTTCATCAATGACCTTCCCTCCATCAGAAGGTCCAAAGTGAGGATGTTCACCGATGATTGTACAATGCTCAGCACCATTCACAAATCCTCAGATACTGAAACAGTCCATGTTCTAATGCAACAAGGTCTGGGCAATATCCAGGCTTGGGCTGGCAAGTGGCAAATAACATTTGTACCACACAAATGCCAGACTATGGCTGTCACTATCAAGAGACAATCTAACCACTGCCCCTTAACATTCAATCACTAAATCCCCTATCAACACTCTGGGAGTTATCATTGATCAGAAACTTAACTGGACTCACCACATAAATGCAGTGGTTCCAAGAGCAGGTTAGAGGTTAGGAATACTGCAGCGAGTAACTCACCTCCTGACTCCCCAAAGTCTATCCACCATCTACAAGGCACAACTCAAGAGTGTAATGGAATACTCCCCACTTGCCTGGGTGGGGGCAGCTCCAACAACACTCAAGAAGCTCAATACCATCCAGTACAAAGCAGCCCCCGCTTGATTGGCACCACATCCACAAACATCCACTCCCTCCACCACCGACACTCAGTAGCAGCAGTGTGTACCATCTACAAGATGCACTGCAGAAATTCACCAGAGATTCACCGTGCAAACCCACAGCCACTTCCATCTTGAAGGACAAGGGCAGCAGAAGCATGGGAACACCACCCCCTGCAAGTTCCCCTCCAAGCCACTCACCATCCTGACTTGGAAATATATCACCATTCCTTCAGTCATTGGGTCAATATCCTGGAATTCCCTCCCTAAGGGCATTGTGGGTCAACCTAAAGCACATGGACTGCAGCGGGTCAAGAAGGCAGCTCATCCCCACCTTCTCAAGGGGCAACTAGGGACGGGCAATAAATGCTGGGCCCAGCCAGTGATACCCACATTCCACAAAAATGAGCAAATTTTTTAAAAAATATATCGCTACAATTTCTCAATCCCTGTTTCTGTGTTAGAACATTCCCAGCACTTAACTCGAACCTCAACCGTAACTATACCCATAACCATCACCCTAACCATAACCCTAACCCATTAAAGCCAACCCTGTTCAGATCCTGCTAATCAGCTCACAGCTTCCCTCCCAGTTGTACCAGGTATTGTCAGACTCTGAAGGGTCTGTTACAGTGTCAGTGAATCGAGGGCTTATACAAGACAACAGGCAGCTCACAGAAAAGAACCTCCGCTCCGTAAAGACAGAATCACTGACTAGTGCCGCCCTGACAGGTATAAAAGGTAATGAGCAGGGTCAGGTCAAGGAAACTGAGACATTCCTCCGACAATATTGTAGTCAAACTGATCTGACTGACTGTAGATTTATTTCTGACACAGAATCACTGATTGATCAAGACTGTAACAGAAATTTATGGAACGCATTCGATTATATTATAAATCCAAGGCAAATTACCTGTGAAAAATTGTGGCCGTAAACCTTCTCCTTCAGTCGTTGATGCACGATGGGACTATGTCTGTCGCCACCTCAAACCCAGCTCCTCTTTCAAAGAATATCTGTAGAATATTCTGCCCTGTGCCTCTTTCCTCCCAGCTCCCAGCTGACCAGGGATTAACAATATCCTATGTTCACATTGTCCCTGAGCAATAAGGGGGAACACCCATTGCTCCGACTGCCTTTACTGCCAGTGGATTAAGGTACCACTGGGCATATTAAATAGAGAGTGGAAAATCCATTCCTGGCAGCTTAAGTTCAGGTTTTGACACAGGGCTCCTGGTTAGTGAGTGGTTTATTGACCAGAGGGTGTTAAATATCCAGTGGTTGGGGGGAGGAGGGCACTACAAAAAGGCAAGTAGGCATCCTGTCCAATAGACATCACTCTGAAGGTCCCACTTTATTGTGACCTAATTTCCTTCATAACTCAGCAAGGGCCTGTGGCATAAATACAAGAGGTTTTGGTTGCTGGCTTTGGTTGTTTCTCTCCGCTCAGACTCGTTATGAGTTCGGTTTGCTCAGGGTCTGTACTCCAGGACCTTTGCAGAGCCTCGGGCATCGATAGTTTCAACATGCACAGGAACTGAGTGAGTCTCCCCAGCACTGGGGAGGTTTTACCAAGCGAGAGTGAAAATAAAACACTCATGAGCTCACCATGCTGCAGCTCCACGCAGTTTTGAGGCTGGTCAGAGAGAGGCTGGAAGTTAGAAATCCAGCTACAGACGGGAAACGGAAACAAACTGAGAAAGAACACGGGCTGTTATTGGCTGCTGCTGCCGCCTTGAAGATACAAAACTTGGCATGATCACAAATGTTGAGCTAATTTACGTGCTTTTGAGACTGACATGATCTGAGATTATCATCAGAGACAAATTACTGCAGAAAGTGAACAGCCTAAAGTCCCTCGTTAGCACTGGGACTGGCTCTGCACCTTTCAGTTCTAAAAGAGTTAGCTGCAGATGCACAAACAGTGGAATGTAGTCACAGTGATCCTCCAAAGTTACTGCAATTCAGCAGCAACTCCAGCAGACCGGCAGTTGGGAAATGTTACACTTCCTTTTGAAAAAAGGAGGGAGAGAGAGAGAGAGCAGGAAACTACCAGCCCCGTTAGACTGACATCAGTTGTTCGGGAAATGCTGGAATCCTTTATTGAGAAAGCTTCAGAATGCACTTGGAAAAGCAGAGTGGGATCAGAACAAGCCAACATGGTTTTACTGAAAAACAATCCTGTTTGACATTAAAAATAAAACAAAGACCTGCAGATACTGGAGATCTGATACAAACAAGAACAGAGAGTGCTGGAGAAACTCAGCAGATCTGGCAGCATCTGTGGAGGGAAACAGAGTTAATGTTTCGGGTCCAGTGACCCTTCTTTGGATCCTGAAGACAGATAAAGGGGATCTGGATGTAGTGTACCTGGATTTCAAAAGGCATGCAATAAGATGTCATAGAAAAGATAAAAGTTAATAGAGATAGGGTTAATCTACCAGCACGGATAGAGAAAAGGGCATAAATGGAGCATTTTCCAGTTCCCAGGCAGTGAATAATGGGACAGTGCTGGGGTCCCAGCTATTTCCACCCGACAGGTTTTACTTTGGCAGGTTAAGTAATTGGGCAATGAGGTGACTGATGGATTACAAAATTAGGAACTTAGTTTTGCCTTAGGAATAGCAGAATATTTTTAACGGCTTTGAAACTTGTAAATGTTGAGTTAACACAGACCGAGGTGAACTTGTAAAGGAACACAAAAGGTTAGCGTGCAGGAACAGCAAGAAATTAAGAAAGCAAATGGGGTATTGACCTTTAGTGTAAGGGAATACAGGAAGACAGAAATCTTACTCCACCTGATGAAGAAGCAGCGGTCTGAAAACTAGTGCTTCCAAATAAACCTGTCAGATTACAACCTGGTGTTGTGTGATTTTAACTTACTCCAATTGTGCAGGGTTTTGGTGAAATCACAATAGTTTTAGTGTCCATGTCTAAGGAAGGCCATACCTGCATTGGAGAAGTTTCATTAAATTAGCCCCTGGGTCGAAGGACTTGTCTGCTGATGAGACCGTGAGTCTAAAGGCTCCATCCTCTCTGCAGTTTCGAAGAATAAGAGGTGATCTCATTGAAATATGCAGAATTCTGAAGGGAGCTTGTTTCTGCTGATCAGGGAATTTACACCCAGTCACAGTCTCAAGATCAAGGGTCAAACATTTAGGACAGAGCTGAAGAGGAATTTCTTCACTCAGCAAGTAGTGAATCTTCGGAATTCTCTACCCAGGGGATTGTGGATGTTCCTCAGGTCTGAGGAAGGGTCACTGGACCCAAACATTAACTGTGATTTCTCTTCATAGATGCTGCCAGACCTGCTGAGCTTTTCCAGCTATTTCTGTTTTTGTTTCCCTTGTTGAATATATTTAAGGCTGGGACAGAGGTACGTCTTGGTCCCTCTGAAATGAGCAGCAAAACAGGAGATGGTGCTGAAGCCAATGTCACGATCATACTGAATGGCATAGAAGACTGGATGGGCTGAATGGTCATGTGTCCTCCTATTTCTAAGCTTCTTGCCTGTGAAAGAGTTCCAGCAATGTGTTCCACACATAAACTGTGTTTTCTCTTGACACAATGCTGTCTAATGTCCCAAGTGTCCTCACTCTTAATGCTTTGAGATTTCCATCATTTTGTTATTGAACAAACTGAAAGGCAGATACCAACAGAACAAGGAGTTCCACAAAACAGCGATGACTGGAATTGGAATTGGGTGTAACTTCAGCGATCAACACTGGCTCCCCCTTTGTTCCCCAATGCACAGACAATCTGGAGTTTGTTAATGGGAACACAAACCTTAAAGCTGACCAAGACCATCAAGATTACGCAAAGATGGAAAGACAAGATACGTTAATGAAATGGACAAGAAAGCCAGATCCAAAGTAACATGCAAATGTGGGAGCTAACACATTCCGGCAAAGAAATCAATGACAGCCAATGGAAAGGATACATCTGAAGAATTAAGACCAGAGTCATGGTCCCTGAGTATATGTTTTAAAAAGTAATAAAACTCATCCAGCAGCATTTATGGACTCTACAAATAATAGTCGAGTAAAGTATGCTAAATTTCTTTGGTTAACTACTGCAGCAATGATTGGGAACTCTGCCAGAAAACAGACCGATATTGGAGCAACAGAAACCAGAGTATTCATTCACCAGGATTATTCTTGAGTTGGCAAACCCAGAGCTGGTGGGACCATTTCCATTGCAACACGAGAAGGCGAAAGAGAGATTCAGTACAAGGTTTCTGAATTTCTCAGAGCTTCCACAGTTAATGACTTTCTCTTCATTTATTTGTGGGATGTGGGGGTCACTGGCTGGGCCCAGCGTTTATTGCCTGTCACTAGTTGCCCCTTGAAAAGGTGGGGGTGAGCTGCCTTCTTGAACCGCTGCAGCCCATGTGTTGTAGGTAGATCCACAATGCCCTTAGAGAGAGAATTCCAGCATTTTGACCAAGTAATACTGAAGGAACGGCGATATATTTCCAAGTCAGAATAGTGAGTGGCTTGGAGGGGAACTTGCAAGAGGTGGTGTTCCCATGCAACTACTGCCCTTGTCCTTCTGGATGGAAGTGGTCGCGGGTTTGGAAAGTGCTGCCTGAGGATCTTTGGTGAATTTCTGCAGTGCATCTTGTAGATGGTACACACTGATGCAACTGAGTGTTAGTGGTGGAGGGAGTGGATGACTGTGGATGTGGTGCCAATCAAGCGGTTGCTTTGTCCTGGATGGTGTCAAGCTTCTTGAGTGTTGTTGGAGCTGCACCCATCCAGGTAAATGGGGAGTATTCTATCATACTCCTGACTTGTGCCTTGTAGATAGTGGATATCTCTCTGCAGCTCCTTGTGCACTATCACCTCTCTGGAAGAGGGGCTTCCTGCTTCCGTCCATCAAACCGACAGAAATGCAAAGGAATTGCCAGCCCTCAGGTCACTGTAGAATCAATCAGGATGATGCTGAAGTGTATTCAGGCTTTGGCAGCATTTTAACTCAAACAATAGCAGAAGCAACAGGGTGGTGACCCCTCAAACCCCCACCATCATTCAGGAAGCTCATAGCTAACCTTTTACCTTGCCTCCCAAGATACCCTCAATTCAGGTCAATGGTCTGGGAATCTCTGCCCAGAATCTATTTTCAACAGCTCTTCTGCTTGGAGAATTCCAAACCGTCCCAACCCCCTCCATGAAGACTTCCTTCCTCATGTCAGTCCTAAATGGGTGACCACTCCATCATCGTACCTGTGACTGTCCCACACTGACTGCAGTGATTCGCAAAGACAGCTCACTCCTCCCTTGACAACAGCTATTAGGGACAGGCAATAAACACTGACCCAGACAGTGACACCCAGGTCAAGATCAGAGTGGTGCTGGAAAAGCACAGCAGGTCAGGCAGCATCCAAGGAGTGATTCCTGATGAAGGGCTTTTGTCTGAAACATCGATTTTCCTGCTTCTCAGATGCTGCCTGACCTACTGTGCTTTTCCAGCACCACTCTAATCTAGACTCTAATCTCCAGCATTTGCAGTCCTCACTTTCGCCTAGTGACACCCAGGTACAGACTCTGATCAACAGAATCATCTCCCACCATCCACCTAAACAGCTTTTTCAGCAATTTTGTATGTTTTGATTTTTTTAAAAAGTTATTATTTGGACAAGAACTTGATAAACATCTGAATTATCTCCTGGACTGACCTTCTCAATCTAACCTGAGTGGGGGAATAGGCTGATCCGCACACACCTTGTCAAACAGTTAATGTTAGTTACCTATAGGCAATGGTTTGATTTACATCTTGTTGTGGAGACTGCATTGCTAAGTTACCACGTTCTGTATTGATGTTTTGAGAGCCAAAGTGCAAAATACTAGCACCAGAACAAGCTGCTGAGAAATTGGACATTTATCCACAGAGAGTACCGTCTCTCACACGCACATAAACAGATAAAAACATTAATGCCTCTTAGGGATTTGTACAGACACACACACACACACGTAAACACCTCAGTAATTCCTCTCGCTCTCTCTCACTCACACACAGTTGAATGTGAAACATCCGAATCTAATCCACATTAAATTTAATTCATTTCCTGCCCAGCTTTCGGGAAATCTGTGTGAGGGCAGTTAATCCCTGAAAGCAGTTAGAATGGGAGCAGACCAGGCCAGAGGGAGTGTTCCGCCCAGAGACAGTCTCACACAGACAGAGCCCCGAACTATCCGGATGGAGAGACATGAAGATACAGCAGGAGCCTACAGCCACCATGAGCCTGTTCAATCATCTGTACAAGGTGTCCCTTCTTTGTGAGAGACGGGCCGGGGAGGGAGGGATTGCAGTAACTCACCCAGAGTCTATCCCAGAGATTTCCCATCCGCCATAGGATCCAGTCGCTCTCTCCGTTCACCGACTGGATCCCGTTTCCCGGAGAGAAGCCGATCCCTTAATGTTTCACTGCAGCCGGAGAGAGGCGGCAGCTGGGATCGATCTGATATCCTGCTGTGTCTGCAGGCGGAAACCCCACACCCCACCCCCACACCAACACACCCCACCCCCACACCAACACACACCCCACACCAACACACACCCACACACCAACACACACCCCCCCCCACACCACACACACCCCCCCCCACACCAACCCCACACCCACACACCACACACACCCACACACCACACCCACACACACCCACACACCACACACACCCCACACACCCACCCCCCCCCCACACCAACACACCCCACCCCCACACCACACACACCCCCACACCAACACACACCCACCACACCAACACACACCCCCCCACACCAACACCCACCACCCCCCCCCAACACCAACACACCCCACCCCCACACACCAACACACACCCCCACACCAACACACCCCCACACACCAACACACACCCCCCCCACACCAACACACACCCACCCCAACACCACACACCCCACCCCCACACACCAACACACACCCACACTCCAACACCAACACACCTCACCCACACACCAACACACACCCACACACACCAACACACCAACACACACCAACACACACCAACACACACCCCCACACCAACACACCCCACCCACACACCAACACACACCCACACACACCAACACACCCCACCCACACACCAACACACCCCACCCCCACACCAACACACCCCACCCACACACCAACACACACCCACACACACCAACACACACCCACACACCAACACACACCCACACACACCACCCCCACACCAACACACCCCACCCCACACCAACACACACCCCCCCACACCAACACACACCCACACACCAATACACCCCACACACCAACACACACCCCCCACACCAACACACACCCACACACCAACACACACCCACACACCAACACATACCCCCCCCACACCAACACACACCCACCCCAACACCAACACACCCCACCCCCACACACCAACACCAACACACACCCCAACACACACCAACACACCCCACCCCCACACCAACACACACCCACACACCAACACACACCCCCCCCACACCAACACACACCCACCCCAACACCAACACACCCCACCCCCACACCAACACACACCCACACACCAACACACACCCACCCCAACACCAACACACCCCACCCCCACACCAACACACCCCACCCCCACACACCAACACACCCCACCCACACACCAACACACACCAACACACCCCACCCCCACACCAACACACCCCACCCACACACCAACACACCCCACCCACACACCAACACACACCAACACACCCCACCCCCCACACCAACACACCCCACCCACACACCAACACACACCCACACACACCCACACACCCCACCCACACACCAACACACACCAACACACCCCCACCCCCACACCAACA